>NW_018022670.1:0-6718 GCF_002006095.1 Pseudomyrmex gracilis | reverse complement strand
GTGTCGAATAAATCTGTGTCGAATCGAGCGGTGTCGAATCGTACTGTGGTCAATAGAGTATCACCCGTTTTACAGCTGTACATGACTGATCATCAGTAACAAGAGCTGATGTACAGTCTCGTATCTTGCGATACGACTTATTGTAACATCTCACTTATCATCATTGTATTGTACAAAATTTGTTAAACAGCACATAATTAATTTGATGAAGACCTAAACGGAAAGTCAAAACGTTATTATGTTTCATTTATATACATGAATAAATAATATTTTCATCACATATCGCACAACAACACCCGTGGTTTTAGTTCCAACTGCCTGTCACGTTTGAAATTTACATATTTTTGGAACTATTTGCCCTTTCTCTAAATAATTTTTTATGTTTTGACTTTTCACAAAAGGCAAAATCTAATTATTGATACAATGATTTTATACTTTTTAGATTTTTATGTACTATTTTTAATTAATATATATGAATATACATTATTTTATATAATGTTTTTAATGTACACAAGTGTACTTGGTGCTACTTTTGATATCACTTCTTTTGTAAAACAGGTTTTGTAGAGAATATATAAATAGACATTATTTTATATAATGTTTTTAATTTACACAAGTGTACTTGGTGCTACTTTTGATATTACTTCTTTTGTAAAACAGGTTCTGTAGAGAAAGATATGTTTGTGTAGCGTGTACTTGGCGCCTTTTTTTCCTTTTTTATAAAAGTAAGGTTTTCGAGATTGAACTTTCAAAAATTTGTCAACGGCGTTAATTAGCTATTATCGTTAAGCCTTTTGAGCAAGTTTAGTAATTCTAATCCTTTTATCATTTGTTTGGTAATTTTATTACGGCTTTTTCTTACTCTTTTTTTATTTTGTCAATAGTTTTCTTATTTCTCTCTTATCGTTACTTGTTAAATCTCGCCTTTAATAAATTGTGAACTTTTAAGGGCATTTAATTAAACGTGTCTTGTGTTTTGTCTCACATAGCCAAGAAATCTTTCTACGGACGGCCTGTTTTACACCCTGCTCTTTGTTAGGCCCGAGCTAGCCGGCCGATCACGTTGACCGACTTGATACGGAAACTTATCTGGCGCCCAAAATAAAAATTTAGAATCCGTTGAGTCGACATGGTGGCTTGCTTGTTTCTCTTTTTCGTTTCTGCCAATAACCCCGCAAATTCGCGCAAGCTTCGATCCGTCGTCCGAACCGATCTGTCTCGGGCAGAGCGGCGCGCGATATCGTTCGGAAGGAGCGACAATCGTTGTAATATATACCGTTGTAAAATTCCCATTAGTACGTTCCGTAGAATATAACGTGTTTAGGATATTGCCCTTGTCGGTGCACAACCGCGACAATGTGTTCACGGTGGCAAAAGTAAAAAACGAAGTAATTGCGATAGACGAAAATTGACAGACTTATTCTATTGTAACAAGAAGTCTCTAGGACAGTATACAAACGTAAAAGATACGTATGTCTGCGACAATATAGAATTAGTATACAAAGTACACGCGGACGCACCGTGCGAAGTGCAAGCGTATGTTAGCGATTCGGAAAATGTTTCGAACTGCGAAGAAAAGACCGTAGTTATAAACCACACGGTCTGGATAAAGTTGGAAAAGGCGCGTATGTGATCGTACTTAGCCCTAAAAAACGAGTCTGTGTTAATATCCTGCAAAAATCGAAAAGACCAAACTGAAATTGTAAACGGTGTCTGAAAGATAGAACTGTTGGAAAAGTGTACGTTAATGACGTCTAGTGTAACGATTCACAACAACACGATAGTGGACGAGATGCAAATCAACACATTTGCCACGGTTTAATTTTTCAGCATTAAGAACAAAAAAACGCGGAGTTAGCAGAGAACCGGTGGACTGGAAAGCGTGACACAAGGTAAAACGCAGAATAAAAAACTGCAATCAGAGTTAACAGAGCTAACAGACAAAATAGATAAAAGTTCGTTTTATGAAAACTTACATTTTATCTATCTGACTACGTCAGGCGTAACAATAATAATAGCAATTGTTGTGTATAAAATAGTAAAAAGTAAGGAAAAAGCTAGGTTGGCACGCATTGCCATAAAACTGCGTGATGCGGAGCGGCGTGAAAAACGACGAAATGTTCACGCACACAATCTCTAGACCATCGCATTGTAAATTGTACCGCGTAGTAATAAGTTGAATGCAAGATAATATAAATAGCACGGAAAGAAAACTTATACACAAGTAGAATTAAGAGTTGTAGAAAAAAAGTTGTTACATACATTTTCCTTTTTCTCAAAGGGGGGAAATGTTGTGCAGCAATTTTGAAATAGAATTAAGTGAGGCCATTGAGCAATGTGATGAACCATCACTGTCATTGCTCAATGACCTAGTTCAGTTGTAGGGCATCAACGGTTCCAGGAAGAACTGCTGGTTGCCACAGGGTGCGACAAATCGCCGCATTGTTTGAAATGCAACGCAGCATATGTCGACACCGGCACCGGTAACTAGCACGGCCGTGGGCCGATGGGCCTGCAGAATCGGCGCGATCGATCTACTATATATCGATCGCGCAGAGGAAGCAAAGCAGAGAATGTGATAGAACTGCTAGCTTACTGTGTGACTCCGCAAGCCGGAGAGTGTACCGCAGTGAGAAACAGCCGTGTAAAGAACGTTGTCAAGAGCTTTGTAAAAGAACAAGAGCAATACAGATAGTATAATAAGATAGTATAATAAAGATAGTATAATACTAGGTGCGCAACTAAGGTTCCGGGTTTTTTGATCAATGAAAAATAGAAAATTTCAAGAGAAATACAAAAAATGGTTTATTCAAAATATTGTCCCTTGCTAGCTACACATTTTTGCCATTTATCTGGCAATACATGAATACCGCGACGATAAAACGACGCGTCTTTGGACCAAAACCATTCATCCAACCAATTTTGCACTTTTTCGAAATTGGCCAAGTGTAGCCCAGTCAAGCCATGCGCTATCGACCGAAACAAGTGATAATCTGAAGGGGCCAGGTCTGGTGTATACGGCAGGTGCGGTAACAGATCCCATTTTAGCGTTCTGATGGTGTCCTGGACGATGGAAGTGCGATGGCACGGAGCGTTGTCGTGCTGCAATATCACTCGTTCGTGTCTCGTGTTCCATTCTGGCCGTTTTTTGAGCAATTCATGGTTCAAATTGATCAGTTGTTGTCGGTAACGATGCCCATCGACAGTTTCGCCCGGTTTCAGTAGCTCATAGTACACGATTCCTTTCTGGACTCTCCCACCAAACGCAGAGCATTGTCTTCTTTCCGAAGCGATTTGGCCGTGCCGTCGATGTTGACGTTTCGCCAAGTGAAAGCCACGATTTTTTGCGTTTGGGATTTTCGAAATATATTCATTTCTCATCGCCAGTAAAAATTTGATGCAGAAAACTCTTTTTTTCATGCCGCAAAAGCAACATTTCGGAAGTGGTTCTTCGATTTTCCATGTGTCTCTCAGTCAACTCATGTGGCACCCATTTTCCTTCCTTCTTAATTTTTCCCATGGCATGTAAACGTTTGGAAATACCTTCGCAAGTCATGTTTAATGCCTCCGCAAGTTGATTTTCTGTTTGCGTATCATCTTCATCCAATAACGCTTGCAGATCGGCGGCCTCAATTGTTTTTGGTCTTCCGGAGCGCTCCTTGTCCTTAGTGTCAAAATCGCCACTTCTGAAGCGTTTAAACCAATCTTTACAGGTAGTTTTCGATGGTGCATGTTCGCCGTAGGCTTTCTCAAGCAAACGACGTGCTTCAGCTGCATTTTTTTCAAGTTAAAGCAGAAAAGCAAAGCTTCCCGCAAATGCTGTTTATTTGGCACAAAACTCGATATCTCCATTGTTAGAAAAAATATTGTTGCGTTGCAATATGTGTTGGTATTATAACTGGTTATTATTGACAGATGTCAAAGCTATAAAAGAAACACAACTAACATAGATGGCGCTAACGTCATGTGTCGTTAGCGCCACCCATGTATGAAACCCGGAAACTTAATTGCGCACTTAGTAAGTTCAAATATAGGACGTATTCCTCACACCGGCCAATCTCTCCTCAACAACCAACAAGTGTAAGATTTAATCACGCACTAGTATATTAACCACTCAGTGTTATCAGAGAAAAGACTGAGAACGGCCAGGCCTATAAGAAATTGTTTAATCACTTTTTTGCTTCGTAAACTAGCGCATGTTTACGGGTCTTGCACATTGGAATTACGCAGCTATGTCCACGAGCGACTTGTCGGTGCGTATGCTATGTCTAAACATGCTTCTATTCTGTGCTATGTCCACAACTGTGCAGTTCTATTCCGTGCTATGTGCACAAGTCCAAGTGACGAGTTGAGAAAGATCGAGCAGTCCGGCCAGTACCGAGAGCACCGAGGTGGTAGGAATACGTACACAAGCGAGAACCGCCGTCCGTGTGCGCTCGCAGAAGAGTGCAGACATACTATGTTCCGTTTCCTTTGCACCAAGTCAGCTGTAAGACGAGACGCGAGGCACGGTTACGTTGCGTGTTTGTTGCGTATGATAACGTGAAATGTTTTCTCAAGATATGTAGTTTTGGAAAAAGTACATACTATTAGTAAGAATAATAAAACACATCAAAATGCATTACATATTTTTATTAAGTATTAATATGATTTAACTGTCACAATTTGAAAGGTTTTTTAGAATATTGAACAACATCTAATATATACAAGGTGATTCAGAACAACTCGTTATCCTTGAAAATACATATTCTTGAATAAATTGTAAGACAACTTTTTATCTGGCAAAATTTTGTCTAAAGCTTACTTTTTGAGTTATTAATAAAAAAGTTGACTTACCACAAGTCGGATACAAGAAGTAGGCAGGACTGCGGCGCAACTCATCGTCAGACGCGGGCGATTACGTGTGGTGCCTGAGACGATCAGCTGTTCGCTACGCACTATTTCTGTATCTTTTTCTGTCTCTCTTTCTCTCTCTCTATCTCTCTCTCACTTTCTTTCTTTTACTTATTTATTTACTCATTCGTAATTTGTATTATTTAATCCGTGCATCACATAAATCACTGTCAATCACGGAGAGTTGCGCCGCCCCTGCCTACCTCTTGGATCCGACTCATGGTACGTCAACTATTTTTACTAGTAACTCAAAAAGTAAGCTTCAGACAAAGTTTTGCCAAATAAAAAGTTGTCTTAGATTTTAGTCAAAATTACGTCTTTTCAAAGATAACAGGTTCTGAATCACCCTGTATTTATGTTAATTGACTATTTTGACGACGTTGAAAAAACCATCAATTTTATTGTATACAAAAGAGTACATTGATACTCTCACGTATACATTAGACCTAGTTTTTTTACCAAAATGCATATAGACATATGTATAATAAAATGGCTATAAATTGATTAGTACAACAACAAATCACAAATGTATATACAAATACATACTATAAATTGACTATTGTGACGACAATTCAAAACTACTCTGTTTTAATGTTATACGTGTGTTTCAACGTTATGACACTATTATGCTTGTATCACGAAAATACTAAAAAAATATGTGTAATAAAGAAACACATGGTTAAAAAAGAAAAAAGTTTAGGTTTAGGTAAAAATTTATTTATTTAATTGTATGATTTTTATTGTGGAAATCAAATACAGAGTTCTGCGTAACGCATAATGCGCATTAAATACCAATAAACCAGAATTTTGTATACCTAAACTGTAAAAAATACTACTGTAAAAAAATAAAGAAAACCATTAACTAGGGTACATTTTATGTAGTATAAAAATTTGTTTGTACATCTAGGCTACGTTCCAATATTCACGGTATGGAAATCTAACACATGTAACGTAAGTATAGATTTTTAGTAGTGGCAGTGGTTTGATTTAATGCATTTATGACTTTGTGGCCCGTA
Organism: Pseudomyrmex gracilis; assembly: GCF_002006095.1. Lineage (NCBI taxonomy): Eukaryota > Metazoa > Arthropoda > Insecta > Hymenoptera > Formicidae > Pseudomyrmex > Pseudomyrmex gracilis. The sequence continues at coordinate 809 of NW_018022670.1, read as the reverse complement.
AGAGCTAGTTTATATGCCAGTCTAAATCTTTTTACATATTTTCAGAACATAAGGGGAGATTGTGCAATACACTACTACCAGTATACGGGCTTTTTGCATAGTGGGAGTGTTTATCTGTGTCGGGCTCGTGTTCAAGATGTTGTGACTACAATCGTCTTGTGGAAAGGGAAGTAATTCGGAAGTACACCCGAAATAATTTTTGGAGATCCGATTTTGTTCGCCGATTAATCGATAAATTTAATTGAAGCAGACCGGCCCAGAAAAAATCCTTAGGTGATGAATAAATTCAAACTCGGGTTCGCAGCCCTTGCACTCAGGCCGCGAGATTAATCTAGATCGGCTGGTCTAGTATTGGAAGTGAATATTGCAGTCTTAGACTATATTTATATTGAGATCGCTCTACATTAGGCGCAAGTCGCATGCACTGAACTATAGACTATACTGGAACGCTCACTCACTGTTAAGCAACCGGTCACTCGAAAGATAGAGATAGGTATATTTGTCCCTATATCTATCCTTGTCTGAGCATTTCTGATTGAAGTTTCAAATATTTTTAGTTCGAAGGGTAGGATAGAATAGTATAAGGTTAGAAAAAGACAGGCTGGTGACAATTCTCTATCTCTATCGTCCCGTTTTTTCCCATTTGAGTGAGCGTTCCAGTATAGTATATAGTTCAGTGGTCGCATGTCTTGTCAATAAGACTTAACATTAACCTTTAGAGGACGGGAAAATTTTGGTTCAAATCGACCTTTTAATTTACCCGAAATGTATGTATAATTTTATCAGATTAGTCGGTACAAGTTCCCAAC
>NW_018022669.1:17439-19267 GCF_002006095.1 Pseudomyrmex gracilis | reverse complement strand
AGATAGACCATGTACAAACGTAGCAGTCTGATAAAAGTTCATCATCCTTCAGGACGCGAGAAAAGACACACAGATTCTAAATACATTTAAAGAATAAGGTATAAAAAGATGAGCTGCTTGATGACTGCTACTCAGTCTCATCTAAACCATGGACATTGTACGAGAATGCAACGAGATCGGCGAATCAGTGGCACCGGCGGCATGTATCCTAGCTAACACGGTGGATACGCTAATGGTAAAGATTCGCCGATTGCAACGCACAATGGAGGAGATTGTACGGCAAGATGAAAGGGCCGAATTTGAGTGGACTGGCAGTCATCTTCCCCAACTTGTAAGTACATCAATAATATTTTTAACTCTTTATACAACTATCACGTACGGTTAACTAGTTTTAGAAAGTATACATTATATTGTTCTGTTTCAGAACTATAGTCAACAATATCATCGGGGATATCACGCGAGTTCTCCAAATGGAGGTACAACATGTAGAGGGGATTCAAGAAGAACTGAACATTGCACTTGGGGAGATTCACATGTCCAACAACACTCCTCCTCCATCTCCGGAAACACAATAGGTAAAAAGTACTCATTATATTAGTAAAATAAAAAGTATACTATTGTGTATTGCATAATTAATTATATATGTGTCTTGTTACAGAAATGTCCTCGGTGCCAGGAGATACACACACACACACACATACGCGCGCGCGCGCGCGCCTTTTTTATTACGTTTAATTTTGTACTTTTTGTTTATATGTTTATAGTTTTTATATTGTATATCTTTTATTTTTTGTTAGATTTCTATCAAGTTTTTCATATGATCAAAACAAATAAATACTCTCTTATACTACACCTGTGAATTTTTACTGTGCAACCTTTGATCCCACCCCCGATTCCCGACTGTCCTTATAACTATATACTACATACGATCAAAAGAACAACACATATATCTTCTATTAATATTACGTATAATTTTTTATACTTGTAGTTTTATATTTTTATATATTTTTTATATTTTTATATTATATCTTTTTATTATACTATATCTTTTTTTATATCTTTTGATAAATTTTTATACAGTTTGTTTTTATATGATGAAAACGAGTAAATTGTCTGTTATTTTACAATTATGAATTTTTTANTGTGCAACCTTTGATCCAATCCGATTCCCGACTTTCCTTATAAATATACATATATACTACATAAGACAAACTAAATATAATAAAAATAAATAAAACAAATACAACATAAATAAATACAAAAATTTCGTAAATTTATTCCGCGGAAATATACGATGCATGTAAATAATAGTTTTCATGAATAAACTTCAAACTTGAAATTTGATACACGAAAGAAAGTGCAATGTTTGCAAAATATACTTTTAACTACGTGATAACAACGATGACATCTGATATCCGACAGAAGTGCTTTTTTTTGCAGAAGTTATGAGTCATCTATAGCGATTGCACAATTGTTATTTTCGAATATGCAGTTAGCAACTTTTTGCTATTATCAGCATTTTTTAATATAGGATTATGTTACTTTAATATGTGATCGAATCGATGAAATTTGATATCCGGCAAACAAAAGTGCATATTTTGCAGAATTTCTGACGCGATTTAGCGCTAAATGTCGTTATTATTCGCGATGCACGAGTTGTAAAATTTACATTAAACGATAAGTGTTTATACATGAAACCACCCACTGTTACATTTTTGTTAACTTTAAATTTGTGTATTGAAAATATGTATTATTGGTTGGCAGAACATACTCATGTAATAAATACAAAGTTTGCACAGTTTGTTCGCGTTCTACGAGAACAAAATAT
>NW_018022669.1:4493-16549 GCF_002006095.1 Pseudomyrmex gracilis | reverse complement strand
GTGCGACGCATGTAAATAATATGTATGTATGACTAAAAACTTAAATAAAAAGTGAATATTACGTCTTTCTCGCTGAAAAACTGCAACTCCGCAACTTTGCGCGCTCTCGCTGAAAAACTGCAACTCCGCAACTTTGCGCGCTCTCGCTAAAAAACTGCAACTATGCAACTTTGCGCGCGCTGCGTATAAGGTTACATACTGCGTGAAATAAGTATGTGCGAATAAATAACATATGTACAATATACATAGTTGTTCTAAGCATGTTTTTTTTTTTCATATTTCTGTTATATAAAAAAAATTTACATATGTACCAAAACATCTTGGAGACGCGTAGTATTGTCGTACAGCATTAAGAAGTACGAGTATATACCATGCATATAGTAAATAGTACATACCTTGAAGTATCGCCATACCGGTGCCCGCCGCGTCATATCCTGTGACGCCATCTTGTCGAACCGCCATATTGCCACGTGTGAAGTCGTCATAACGGAGCCCGCCGCGTGTGAAGTCGCCATAATGTCGCGTGACGTCATTTCCCGCGTGACGTCATATCCTGTGACGTCAGAGCCACGCAACCCGCGTGACGTCATAGTGACGTCATTTCACGCGTGACGTCAGAGCCACGCCCCCGCGTGACGTCATAGTGACGTCACCCCTCCCCCTGTGACGTCACACCGCGCGTCCCCCTCCCCTCTCCGCGTGACGTCATACCCCACGCCACCTGTGACGTCATACCCCTTCCCCGCATGACGTCAGTACCCCTTCCCCTGTGACGTCATTACCCCCTCCCCTCCCTTCCCCTGTGTAACGTCATTACCTCCTCCTCCTCCCCTCCCCTGTGTGACGTCATACCCCGCACTCCCCTCGGAGCTCCCTGAATTAGAACTCTCATAGTTATACTACTTATAATAACAGCGCAAAATCGGCTGCAACAACAACTGCAGCAGGTGCAACAGCAGCAGCAGCATCAACAACAGCAGCAGCAATTCCAACAACAGCAGCTGCAGCACCAACAACAACAGCAACAGCAGCAGCCTCAACAACAGCAGCCCCAACAACAGCAGCAAGAGTTGCGGACAAATGCAACTAGTAAGCTATTTATTTAATATACCACAACTATTACTTACTAAATATAATAACTGCAAATCTTTTATTTTATTAATAATTCTTGTCTTAAGAAAACACGGTGGCCGAGGGGGTGCCAGCGAGCGCTAGCGCGGAAGAGGAGGTCCGTCACTTTCATACGGAAGAGAAGGCCCGCGCGGAAGAGGACGCTCATATGTACCAATTATTCAGTATTATATTAATTATTAATATAATACTGAATAATTGATGCCAAATATTTATATATTTTTAAATAACCTGCATTTTTTAAATTACCCTCATATATAAATAAAATATTTCATTCAAAAACTCAAACTATTGTCATATTACTTCTTTCATATGTAAATATATCCGACATCCATGTTTAAAAACCTAACAAATGCGAAATAAAACGTGGTAGAATAGGGCTACAGGCAAAAAACTTAACGCGCTATTAGTGGCACCTTCTGGGTAGTGCGGAAGACCACTTTTTCATAATATTACCTATCATTATTGCAAAACATAAAACTTATATGTTATATAATTGTTGCAAAATTATTTAATATTGTAACATGAAAGATTTTAGTAGCAAAGTTTATGTAATATTTTCGATTCATTTTCTATGGGGAACTGCATAGCATTTCATGTATTTCGAAAAATTACATCGTTGTCTATTGATTCCACAAATTGCGATGTCACTAACATGGAAATCTCGATGTGTGAGACAAGCGAAAAACATTGAACGGTGCGCGTCCACATGTCTAAACACATTTAAACTTTTATTTTTACTGCTCGATCGATGTAACGATCTAATATGAGAATATATAGTGAACAATTTGTGTAAAAAAGGAGAATGAAAACCTATATTAAATAACATTAAACCAATGTTTTTATTTAACTTATGTCTCACAAAGCTTTACACACAATTTTTCTTTCAAAGACGTACAATATTTATATATTTATATTTTGTCTCCAAAATGTACAGTCTTAGAAAAAGAACGTAATATTATTGATGATAGTAAAACATTTGAAGATGCATTATATTTTTTGTGAAATTATTACATACAAATTAACTGAAAGAATTCAAAAGTGTTTTGAATATTGAAAGTTCTTAGTGTTCTTTTCTTATATATTTTTGTTTTGTAAATTATGACAAGAGAGAGAATCTACATTTTTCAGACATATAATCTCAAAATATTTACTTCATATTATACAAAATTCAATTCATTAATATATTCATTATTATATTCATATGGTATATGAAAATACTTTATTAAATACTTTAGGATTGTGCATCTGTAAAATGTAGATTCTTTTTGTAATTTACAAATTAAAAATATAGAAAAATTAGTAATATTAATACTATAGTTTATATATATATATATATATATATATATATATATATTTATTGTGACGTTTTTTTCTCTGGTCTTACGCAATTCCCGCGTCGTCCCGCCCGAAACGGAAGTACGAACTCGGGACACGGACGGAAGTCCGCAAGATAGGAAACGTCTAGATCAGCAGGAGAGAAAAGGGTGTTAAACCGAGCAACCACTGTACCGAGCCGACGGATCCTTGGATCTAATTTTGGGCGCTAGACGCGTACTCGCGTCAAAATGTGCGTCGCTCGACACAATGGGCCGACTAGCTCTATTTGAAACGGAGAGGAGGTGGGTCGGACGATAAATAAACAGGGCTGTCCCGAACGAATCTCGGATTAGGATCGTAATCAACCACACTGCAGATAGACAGAAAGAAATAAACAATTTATTATAACGCCGCGGAATAAGAGACAACTTAGCGAAAATAACAAAAAAAAATACAAAATAAATAATTTCACCGATAGGATACGGCGAGATCGCTTTGTCGCGGCGGCAGTAATTAAAAAAAAAAGAATGTAAAATAAAAGAAAATAGAAAATAGAAAAGTACAGGGACGATTAACAAAACACTTTCAACAGACGCGTGACCTATCGCAGGACCAATTTCGTATATCGACTCGTGATATCGAGGACGCTACGCCGTCGCGCTGACTTCACATACGCTATACACTACTAGGCGGTATAATAGACAGGGAAACAAGCGTGTTACTCAAAGCCTTCCTGAAGCTGGAAACGGCGGAATTAATTAATCTAGCCAAATCGTGCACGTACCACTAGGCGGGCCGCTAGGTGTAATATCTACGCCGCGGGACTTACTTGATTTCGCAGGGGCTGGTCAGGCTTACGCCAGGCACGGCGCAAAGCTCTCGCCGAATTCCCGTCCCCGGTCACAGTGTACTTAAGCAATCAAATATAATGCGGCATGCACGTGCCAATGAGAACACCTGAGCAAAGCGCTCACAAAGTCGGAAGAACTTGTTCCCTGGAACGAGAGCTAGGCGCTCCGCGATCCGAGAGATTCCCTAGTACGGTACGATAGATCTCTTTGATTCGATACGATAACGGTACGAAATTCTTTTAGTATAGCTCTTCCGAATCGCTCACCCCTCGCTCTTGGCAGATCACTCGGGAAATCCACACCAAAATGCCGTAGAGAATGTAATAGCGGTACGATAGAGTAGCGTGAAAGATTGATACAGCAGCAGGTGAAAACTAAGCAGTAATTAGTATGCAGGATGCGACACGTTACGATAGCGTTAATTGCAGAAAACGATACTCGATACGGTATTCGATACGATGATCGGTATGATACCCGGTACAGAGTATGTCGGTCGCGAAACGATACACTAGACAAACACTAGTACACGCAAAACACAATGAAAGAACGAAAATTGCTGCTTGGCGCTTTACTGGTACTCCAGGGCTTGTACTACTCAATAGAGTAGTTACGCGACACGCACTTAAGCCTACGAATTAATACCACAAAGCCCCGTGGAATCCGATTCTAGCCGCTGCCGAAAACTCGAAACTATGGCGAAGGTTATGTCCTTGCCGGTATCTAAACGCGAAATTCAGCGACTAGCCTCGACACGAGACTCGAGTAACGCGGATTCGTGGCTCACAAATTGACGAGGATACCTCACCGTACGTCGTCGTCCTTTTCCATTCAGCACTATCTTCAAGTTCTCAGTTCAACGATCGATCGTCGGGAGTGCCGTTAGTGTGTCCGTCCTGTTCGAGCGGCTGCGACCAAGAAAGCGAGGATCGAGATCGATTCGGGGTCGATGCGTTTGAGCGCGCTAGGATCGCGTAGGGTAGATCGCGGCAAACAATCAGGTCGCGAGGGGCGCCACATGCGACGCGATGCTCGCGCTCGGCGGCAGGACTCGCGGCTGCGAAATTCAAAGCGAGTACCAGGCCCTTACTAGCAAAAATGTAAGCAGCGAAGATTTCCAAGTGCTGAATTCCGCCAATGTAATAGAGATGCAGCATGCAGTAGCGCAGCCCGGTAAGAGGTGCAAGTTAGCAGCGGAGGGGTGCAGCAGGCTTTTCCGAAGCGAACAGAAGGTCAAAGCTGTCTCCATCGTCGGGTGTTCGCCTCGCTTCCTCGGTTTCCCAGCGCCAAGGTTCGCTGTCCTTCTCGCTGTCATTTCTCTCGCCGCTTATTCCCGGAGACTCACCCCTCTGGTCGTCGTGCGAGGGCCTAGCCGCGTCTCCACGCACACCCTTCTCTCTCGTTCTCTCTCGCCTTTATTCACAATCGACGGCTCCTGATATCTCCTCCAGTAATGTGTTCTCGGTGTGGTGAGGCGCCAAGAGCATACAAAAAAAATAATACGAATAAGCAACTAAATCTAACGCACGCAAGCAACCGCACCCCCGGACTCCCGCGATCATGAGAGCTTTTTGTGGCGAGGGAGGAGCGGCGCGACTACCACGTCACAATATATATATATATATTAAATGTTTTTCAATAATTTAAGAAAACTTTAAAATTATTACAGTTAACTTTTAATAAGAATTAATTAATTAATTAATTTTAATAAAAATGTAATAATAAATGCATCTTGAGATGTTTAACTCATCCTTATCAATAATATTGTAGTATCTACTTTTTCCAAGATTGTAAGTCATGGAAAAGCATTTTGCGTTGTCGTATTGTCATACGCTACAAGCGCGCGACGAAACATTGCTTTCGAGCCTCAATGTGTTGCTCGCGTAGCGGGTTTGGTGGAAGCGAGGCAGAACATAGTATGTCTGCGCTCTTTCACGAGCCGAACAGCCGAGCGTGACGTCACGCACACGGACAGCGGTTCTCGCTTGTGTGCGTGCCCCCACCACCTCGGTGCTTTTGGTGTTAGCCTGCCAGATCTTTCATCACTGTTCGTAAAGTAAACCGTTTTTGGTTTGCGACCATGAGCTCATTTTCGCGCGTGGGAGGCCCTGCGGCGGCCGCGGTTCAGTGCGTTTTGTCGCGACAACGAGCTAATTTTTGTCGTGGCAATGGGCGGTGAGCTTATTCCGGGTGATTTACAAGCGTTTTGCCGCGACAACGAGCTAATTCTCGTCGCGGCAACGGGCGGTGAGCTTATTCCGGATGATTTAGAAAGCTGTTTTCATGGGAAATCAGTTTATATTGACGCGCACGCTAATATAAGTTTATAGCGTTCTGTTGTTGGGTTTATATAAAAGACGTTTTTAATTGATTCCCCTCAGGGTTACAATATTTTTCAACACTCCACTTCTATATCCACGATCCATTTGTATCCACGATCTATTCGGAGGCCCGATTCAGTTCGCTTTTCAATCGATAAACTCGACTTGAAAGAGACCGGCCCGGAAAAGTCCGACGGTGTGGATTCGAACTCGGGACCTCCCACTCGCAGCCCTCGCACTCAGGCCGTGAGACCACTGGGCCGGTCGTTAGGCTTATATATATATATAAGCCCCCTAACATATATAAATATATATATAAACATATATATCCCCTTCGAGAGTGTTCCACCGTGTCGTGGTGGATGGGCTTGAGTGCCGTGTTGATCCATGGAGCTATGCCGGCGGAAACTTCGGTTCTTGGCAAAGTCACCCTTGCCGGACAGATCCTCGAGGAGCGACCAGACCAAGAGCGCACCCGGGCAGACCGGGCTCGTCAGCCCTGTGTGGGCAGCCGGCCTAGGAGAAGAAAAACTTCAAAATTAAACCACTACTTCTGTTTAAAAAATATGAGTAGTACAGAAGAGGAGCAAGACGTACCGGCTCAGAGTGATCGGACACTCAGGGCCCGGCGTGGGGGTGTTGCCGTCCCAGGCACTTTCATGTCGTCATCGCGCCATGGGCTACCCACTGCCTGCACCGCAGGGGCAGTGGCAGAACAAGCTACTGCGAAGAAGCGTCCAGACGTTTTAGCGTTAGGCGCCAGAAAAATGTTCGGGGCGCATGTTCCCCTTACGAGTGCGAACGTAGGAGGCGTCGCCCCTAAGGGGGACGAGGAGAAGAAGCCGGCGAAGAAGCGTTCCTGCTCCCCGCAATTTGCCGGCGTGTCCGGGTCCCCACCGACATCCGGGAACTCGAACATCATGAAGGTGCAGGAGGACGCCTCCATATCGGCACCCAGTACCAGTAGGGGTACTGGGGGAAAGGGCCGACCACCGACTACCGGCCAGTATCTCGTCGCAGCCGAAGAACGGCTTCTTGCTGCAAATCGGGCGGAGGCGGTGCTCGAGCTGGAGAATCGGTGTTGGAGTGACACTGTGGAGCTACGGTCCTCCAGCCTTCCAGGGCCGGTTTCCTCCGCGGCTGAGATAGTCCAAAAGACCCACACAGCCGTGGAGGTGATATTGAAGGTGGCCTCCACGTCCAAAAACCTCCACAAGAGGTATATTAAGATCCTGAGGGTGGCGGCCACGATGAAGGGAATCGCGGAGGGCATTGTCGCCCTCGCCTTTCATCCTGGGCGGGTCTGACGCACTTATAGAGGAGCGCATCAGGACCCTTAAGGAAAAGCTCCGGACTTCCAAGAAGGCGGCCCATATAACGGCTTCCCAGTATAAGAAGGTCCGGGAAATGCTAGACGACGCCTACGCCAAGGGATTCTCTTTGGCGGGGGCATCCAGACGTGAGTTGGCCGACTGCGGGACTCAGGTGGGTGAGCCCACTCTGGGCCCGCAGGTGTCGGCCTCGACCATCCGGGGGCCTATTGTGCCGCCAGAGAGGGACTCCCAGGGTGTCCAAACGGAGGAAGGAGTTGCCGAGCCCCTGGGAGCTGGTGCTCTTCTAGATATGGATCTCCCGGAGGAGAGATGTGTCCGCCTACTGGCGGACAAGATAGGAGAGGAGCAGATAATCTCCGTTGTTAGGAGAGAGATCGCCTCTCTGGCTCCTGGCGGTCCTGTTATCGAGCGCGCCTCGTCTACCCGGGCGACGGTGGTAGGACGCAAGGCGCGGGGAAGGGAGAGAAATCCTTCCCTCCCTGATAAGGGACGGCGCCCTCACGCAGCTTCCGTGAGCGCCCCGGGAGGGCGGAGAGAGAAAAGCTGAATCGGCTCCTCAGTGGGGCTGCCGTTCTCCTCACGGTGGAGGAGAGCGGCAGTTATGCCGACGCCATGCGGAAGGCGGCTGCCGCCGCCGACCTTAAGGAAGTCGGTATTTTCGGCCTCCGGATTAGGAGGGCGGCAAATAGAGGCATGCTTCTCCAGGTTCCCGGGCCTGGTGGAGCTGCAAAAGCGAATGCTCTCGTGGAGAAGGTATCCAAGGTGTGCCAGGGCAAGGAGGGGATGCAGTTCATCCGTCCTGTGAAGCACGCAGAAATGCGCGTGAGGGACGTGGTGCCCCCCCTCACCACGGAGGACGTCGCCGCCGCTTTGGCAACGGCCGGCGGTTGCCAGCCCAGTCAGGTTTGGACTGGGCTGGTGCGCTCCTCCCCCACCGGATACGGGACCTTGTGGGCCCGTATGCCCCTGCGGGCAACCCGGAATGTGGTAAGAGCAAAGAGAATTGGGGTAGGGTGGTTCGATCTCCTCGTCAAGGCGCTGAGAGCACGGCGTATGCAGTGCTACCGATGCACTGGGTGCCTCGAATACGGGCACGTGGCGCGAACGTGCTTCGGCGAAGATCGGAGCACAGCGTGCTACCGTTGCAAGAGGAGGATGGCCACCTTGCCATCACTTGCAAGGCTGCCCACAAGTGCACCTTATGTGCGAGCCGGAGGCAGCCATCTAATCACCGGATAGGTGGTGCGAGTTGCGCCTTCATCCCGAGAAAAAATTAAGCCGCCAGGTAAAACGCCGGCGTTGTGCCGGCGCCTCCGCTGCCACCCGGCGGCAAAGAGGGTGGGGAGGAGACGAGCTGTGTCTCTTTTTCCCCATTTTCTTCCCCAAAAAAGAAGAGGAGGAAACGGCGGGCCCGAAGTGCTGGGTTCGACGGGAACTCCTCCGGATTGGAAGAAGATGGAGAGGGAGTTTACCTCTTCTCCCCGGAGAAGGGAATGGCCCGGTTGTGGCCGGAAGAAGGGGTAGGATGGGAAGATCCGTCTCTTCCATCCACCTCTTCTGTGCGCACGGGGGCGACGAAGCCCGCCGCGGGTGGGGGGGAGGCCGCTGCGGCCTCGGCCTCAGAAAAGGAATTCTTCGGTTCCCGGAGACTAGAGAAAAGGAGGGGGAACGGCGCGGTGCCTCCCCTCCCTTTCCAAGAGAACTTCGGGCGGGGTCAGGGACCGCAAGGTTGCTGGCCCCCGCCCGTCCAGAGGTGCGGCGCAAAAGGCGCCGGGTTCGGGAAGAGACTCCTCCAAAAAGTCCTCCCCCAAGCGGCAAAGGGGGGAGACTCGTCTTTCCCACCGCCAGGCAGGACTAGGCCGGGACCAAGTTCTTCAAGTCGAGCAAATAGGCTCGGCTTAGAGGCAGTTCCCCGGACTTGGGGTGGAAGGGTCATGGATTGCGCATGATCTCTGGACCCAACCTCTATTAGGGGGCTGCTTGGTCGCGGGATGAGTACGTGAATATGTACTAACCTCCCTTGACTTCGGTTACGGGGAGCGGGAACTTGGGGCGGCACGTTGGCAAACTTGCCGCGCCCTTACACAAGTTTTCAGGGAGGGGTGGCTTGAGGAGGGCTATGGCCCCTTTCTCCTGCCGCGACCCCAAGGGCAACGGTGAGCAGGGGCGTTGTTTGTTAGGGAACTTGCCTAGGACTTGGGGAAGCCTGAAGATGTAATAGCCATTTGGCTGCCGCGGGTCTTCTCACTAAGTCAAGTGCAGGCTATTGAGTGGTTTTAGTGGATGCGAGTCCCATACTCCCCGTCCAAATCTCCACGGGGCAATGGTGCACAACGCATTTCTCTTCATAAAAAAAAAAAAAAACATATATATATTGTGACGTTTTTTGCAATTGTAACGGAATTCTCGCGCCACTTCCCCGCAAACGGAGTTTATCTCACGGGACTCGGGTGAGCGTCCGCGAGAATGCAACGTCGAATCACGGGCAGGATAAAAAAGATGATCCAAACAAGCGCCGCCGGGCCGAGTCGACGAATACTTTGTTATAATTTTGGGCGCCAGACGCGTAATCGCGTCACTCGACACAACGGGCCGACTAGCTCTATTGGGAACGGAGAGGGGCTAGGTTGACTAAAAATTTGGAATGCAGGCTGTCTCTTGACCTCGCGATAGGAAGCTCAGATGAAGAAGGGAAAATTAGAGTTAACCAGTACGAAGTAATAATAATTAATTAACAATTTATTACGCAGGTAGAAATGCAAGATAGAATTAATGCAAACTAATACAAAAGAAACGATATAAAGAGTAGTAGTTAAAAGAAAAAGGTGTGATACAATATAATATAAAAAAAAAGAGAACGAATAAACCAAGGCCGAATAATATAAAATAATACAAAAGAAAAATTATCGAATCGACGACGGGTTACGACATTACCAGACCGAATCACGCGAGTTAACAAAACAAATTATGTCATCAGAACAATACCGCGAAAGTACTGAACAAGAGACTTTACTCAAGCCTTCAAGTTGAAAGATAACAAGCGCAGGCACGAGAATATAGCAATCGCAGGCCGCAAAGCTAGATGCAGGCCAAGCAACTAGAGGTTGCAAGCCAATGTACGTGACAAACAATACGCCGGAATAAAATAGCGTGCAGCCGCCTTTTCACCGTAGATCAACACGGACTTGCTTGTTTCGCCGATGATCGCAATTTGGTCGAACGATTTACCTTGCCACGCAGCTTTTGCCGGTTTCGTGTCTCTAGGCCCACAGATAACGTCGAGCCGAGTTCTTAGTCTACGCGCATGCACTCGAAAGAAAATACTCGCAATACAGAGCGAAGTGGGTTCGACGTCGGGGCTTGCTTTTACTTTTCAATTATTACAGAATAATTAGCGACGCGCTCTGTCTCGGCGCTAGAAAGATCGGCGGTACGATACGTTACTTGATCGCGAATAATCCTGGACAAAGTATACACTCGAAATGCGACACGCATTCACTGTACGCTTGCGACTTAGTCGGCGATAATTGTCCCGAGAATTTACCACCCGAAATTACCGTTAATTTGCACGTTAATTTGATACAATATTTCCTCCCGATCGACACTGCTTCCGACTCGCACGCACCTCAATCCAGCCGATTGCGCGAGAAAATCCGCTTTTGTTAGGATGATTTATTACAGCGTCAGCTGATCACCGTCGGTAGACGCTAGCCGACGGTACGCGAGCGGTTACAATAGGGTTACGATAATCACAGCACACACGCACAATGAGCACGATCACTTAACAAAAAAAAAAAAAAAAAAAAAACAGACGGAAATAAACAACGCGAATAAACTACTTGGCGTCGTATCGCCACTGCAGGGCTTGACGATTATTTGCGAGATCACGAAAATCATGCACTTAATCTACGAACTACTGCCACGAAGCCCCGTGAAGCCCGATTCTGGCCGCTGTCGAAAAATTGTGAATACGGCCAAGGACACGTCCTTGCCGTCGTAAACAAGACGCAAAATACAAGCGACCAGCCTCGACACGAGGCCTGTACGACGCGGATTTGTGGCTAACAGTAATGAAACGGGCACCTCACCGTCGTCCGTTGTTCTCCGGCATGCTCTTATCTCTTCCGTCCGGAATAATTCTCTAAGCGCTTCCTGACTCCGTCGGGATCACCCTCTCGACTCGAATCACTTTGCCTCGAATACACAGATCACGGCACGGCAGACTTGTCGAGCGGCACGAAAGATACGAGTACGCACGAGAGCCCGAGAGATACGTGTGTATCGCACATCTTCTTCTTCTTTGCTGTAATGGCTCTTGCCCCGGTGAGGAAGGAGCATACGCCAGTCTTCGATTTAGTTATTACTAGTTATGTTCTTCTTCGTCATTATGGCACTCGCCCCCTATAAGGGTTTAGGCATGGCCAGTCTTTGGTTATTTTCCTCTGAACGAATATGAGGGGGGGGGATGTGCAGTGGGAACTACAACCACGCGATACACGGCCGTCTTCTCACAGTGGGCGTGCCCATCTGTGTCGGGCTCGTGCTCTAGATGTTAAGACTGAGATCGCCTTGTGGGAGGGGAATTAATTCGGGAATACACCCAAATTAATTATTGGAGGTCCGATTAAGTTCGCCGATCAACCAATAAACTTGGTTGAAAGGGACCGGCCCGGAAAAAATCCTCAGGTGATGAGCGGATTCGAACTCGGGACCTCCGGGTTCACAGCCCCTGCACTCAGGCCGCGAGACCACTAGGCCGGTCGTGTGTATCGCACAGCTGTTCGCGACCAAGAGCACAAAGATTTCGTTTGATAAGCGGTCGATACCCCGGGCAGCGCTGAGGTAGGTCGCGTGGGCCAATCAGGCCGCAGGATTCGCAGCTCGCAAGGTTGCCCGCAGGCGGCAGAATCAGCGGACCGCGAAATTCGAACGCTTGCAGTGTCTATTACTTTATGATACAGCAGCATAAGCAAATAGCAGGCAGCGGGGCGAAATAGCAATCCGTGAGATGCAGCAACGATATAAGCAGCGGGTTCTTGAAACCATGCAGCAGGATGGACCGGCCTAGTGGTCTCGCGGCCTGAGTGCAGGGGCTGCGAACT
>NW_018022669.1:0-1403 GCF_002006095.1 Pseudomyrmex gracilis | reverse complement strand
ATATATATATATATATATATATATATATATATTATGAATATATATAAAAAGAATAATTAACCCTCAATGAACGGCGTGTTTTTCGGCACCTTAATTCGCCGGACATGGGTCGTCTTGAGCTTTTTAAAAATATTAAATATTTCTAAAAAAAAACAAGAATATAAAATAAAAAGGCGTTACTAAACTGGTTGCTGGATGTTATGCAGATGTATTGGATTTCAAATATTACAGACGTTTACAGTACAGTCTAGACGACACCTTTGACTCAACAACATTGTTTTATTATTTGACTGATGTCGTCTATTTTCATTATATTTTGGATTGAAGAACATTGATGAAGACTTGAACAAAAGTCGAAACGTCTGTAATATTTGAAATCCAATACATCTGCATAACATCCAGCAACCAGTTCAGTAACGCCTTTTTATTTCATATTCTTGTTTATTATTACCTGAACTTGAAGTCATCTATTGACATCAACTACTCATTTCTAAAAAAATCTGAAACAATGTGTATATACTCTTTAAACTGTCTATTTTAAGACACCATCATTAAATTTAGTGAAAAAAAAAGTTTTAATTCATAATTTTTAGCAAATACGACAACAAGAAAATTACATAATTTACATGAGAATTTTCATACATGTGTATATATATATATACATGCACGTTTATTCCTGCACAACATCCTGGGAATGGCTCGTATCGGCCTTGTTTCATTCTTAGTTTGACAATTTCACGAGCCTTTACTATTCATTCAAGAAAATTACTTTTTTCAGAAAGTAATTGTGCTCCAGACGAAAACGACCCATGTTCGTCCGTCGAGGGTTAAGAATAAGACGCAAACAATTAAGTTATATATAATGCAGTAAAAAAAGTGTTTGTCAAAACCATATTCTACAAAAATGTGTGATATTCGAACAAAATATCTTTTCAAAAAAAGGTAAAAAAAGGCGCCAAGTACATGCGCAACTCGTATCTCTAGAAAAAGTATTACTATCAAAATCTTCCTCTACAAGATCTACTCGTATTCTACAAAAGAAATGATATCAATAAGTTACGCCAAGTAAAATCTTTTATACATGGTTACAAAAATATATAAAATATATAAAACTTTGTAAGTTGTTTATACGTTGTAAAATAAAAAATTTTCTAAATCAATAAAAAGTTTCAAATATTGTATGACCACTGCACTTTTTATATAAAGCACTTATTGATGTAAGAAATGACTTCGTCTTGCGTGGAAAATCTTAAACTATGTCGAATCATACATATAGATTTCGATTTGTGCACTGAGAAAAAAAATTTGTTGAAAGGTGCAAAATATGTTTCATCTAACTAAAATATTTAGTCCGATACGTTCAACTAAACATTACTACAATGATACAAAATAATTTCCACAAT
>NW_018022668.1:13735-20760 GCF_002006095.1 Pseudomyrmex gracilis | reverse complement strand
GAATAAATCTGTGTCCGATAATTTTGTGTCCAATAATTTGGTGTCGAATCGATCGGTGTCGAATCGTACTGTGGTCAAACGGAACACGCCCGAAAACATCTATTTGTTTGTCGCAGCTTAGTTCCGCGGCGCGGCGGGGCGCGCGGTGCGGGCGCGGTAACAGCTGGAACTTGGTGGCTCGGAGTACCGCGCGGTGCGGGCGTCACGCATGCCGCTTTGTGGCGCGGGGTAGTGCGCGGTGCGGGCGGCGCGCATGCCGCTTAATGGCGTGGGGAAACGCGCGGTGCGGTCGGCGCGTTGGCCGTCAGCGTATATCTAATGTACGCTAAATATAAAGTTTTTATTTGGTGCTAAGCGCCGCGTTTTTTGGCCGAGACGGATGGTCGGTCCCGGCCGTAACGATTTGCATCGTTACATCCTCCTCCTCCTTAGGGGAAAGACGTGTTCCTTCACGTCTTCAGGCGTTCTTGGCCGTCGAACCGGAGGACCAATCGGCCGTCGTGGAGATCCGCCTTGTATTTTCGCCAGACGTGCCGAGTCTTGTGTGGCACTTCGACGAACTTCCTCGGCTGTATCTCCACCTGTGTGCCTGGTGGTGGAGCTGGCGGCATGGCAGGAGCGGCGGCGATGGCGTTCACCGCGTTTCCGGTGATCGGTGCTCGGATCTGGGCTGGATATGGTTGGCCAATGGCCCGAATCCTTGTTTCTGGTGTTGCTCGGCGGCCGTTGATATTTGGCGTTGTTAGCCGACGGATTTTTCTCGCCGTCTCTGGAACTGTCTTGGCGGGGGCCGCTGGTGTTGGCCTGTCGAGGTCTTCGTCCAGGTCGGAATCCCTGAATAGGTCTTTTAGGACCTTGCGCCGGTCTTTTGCCGGTTTTGGTTCCGGCGGCGCTGCCTTTTTGTCCACTAAGTGGATGATGCTCTCAAAGAGGGTCTCCAGCGTTTCGTCTGGCATCGTTGAGTATTTCTCCGCAATGGCCTGTTCTGCGCTCATTGTGGCGAATGGTACTTTGTCAATTTTTTTGGCGGCTTTTATAGCCCGGGAGTTGTTGTTTTTCTGGTGTCCGCCCTTGATCTCTATTGTTGATATTGCTCGTGGTTCGTTTTCGTCTGTCTCTGTTTCGTTGTCGCTCTCCTCGTTGTTTTGCTCGGTCGGTCGTAGTCTCTTTAAATCTCTCACGTGCACGTGCCGATGCCACTTGTTTTGCCGGTATTGTAAGTGTGCAATCACTGGAGAGATGTATCTTTTCACTTTTAGCGGTCCAATGTAACGTGGCGCGAGCTTTGCGTTGAAGTCTCGTGCTTTGTTCGATAACTGGTAGATTCGTTTCCAAACTTCCTCCCCTATTTCTGTGTCTTTAGAAGTGAGTATATACAGACGTACTTTTCTAAGCTCCGTATTTAAGATTACTTTTCTGCCGCCTATTGCCCTTCGGGGCCTTAATTTTTTCAGACAAAGTGACTAAAGCCTCTTGCTTGTACACTCTGCGAGTCTGATCGCGCTCGTGAACTGATCTCTGGCTCTTTTGGCGTTTTTCTTCCTTCACCATTTGGCGATCTTTCCAATTTCTACCGTTGGGACTTGGTTCGACTTGTCATCTTTTCCCTTTCCGCCTCGGTGCGAGGCAGTTGGAAGTGGGCCTGCCTATCGCTATTGAGATGTCGGCGCGCGGGAGCCCCTCTACTTCTACATCTACGTCAACGTCTGCGCTTGAATCTACCTACAGGTCTCAGGTCACTGACATAAACAGCGGTGATAAACAACCTGGCGCTCTCACAAGACAGCGCTCTTCTGCCTCATTGTTTAGGAATGCTTCTTGTGGTATGTCTAGTGAAATAATTATGAATGTATCTAAAGTAAATGCTCTAAAGCGTTCTATTGCCGAGCACTCTGATGCCGTCTTGAGGCTGCTCATTTGAAGAAGGAAACCTTGGAGCGGAGATCTGTGATTGAGTCAGCTTTTAGGGCTTGTAGAGATGCTTTCACTGAGCTTTCAGTGGCATACGTTGCATTATTGGAGAAAGATAGAAGTTCTTCGTTGGTTACAGTTGAGTCTGTTAAAGAAATTGTCTCTGAAGCCGTTTCTAAGCTACGAACGGATACTCTATTACATCGATCCGCTAGACTTTTTCCATCATCTGATGGTACTGCTCCGATCTGCTCGTATGCCTCTGCGGTAAAATCTGCACGCTCTACGGTGAGCGTTGCGCGTGGCCCTACTGTGACGATCAAAAATTCAACGTATTTTTTAGTTGTTTCAAAGAATAACACTGCCAGCAAGTTTGCTACATTCAAGGATACTAGAGAGGTTTTCCAGAAGATCATTAAACCTGCTAATTACAGTCTGAAAGTCAATGCAATGTCATCTGCTCGTAACAATGGAGTTCGCATTGAGGCGGCTTCGGTGGATCTTTCTAAAATTACTGATTCCTGCGAGTTGGCTGAAGCTGGACTTCGTGTTGAGAAGATTACCAAATTAAATCCTAGATTAATAGTGCATGGTGTNCCTACAACTCTAACTAAAATTGACATAAAATCTGAAATTATTGCCTTAAATCTGAACACGCTTGAGTCACCTGAGGTGAATGTTATATATATCTATCCTCCAAAGCCAAATCGCTCTACCACCAGCTGTATCATTGAAGTGTCACCAGGTGTACGCACGTTTTTGCGTCGTGAGCCTCATTTATATATAAATTATTCTTCTTGCATTTTTGAAGATTATGTACATGTTCTTCAGTGTTTCAAATGTCTGGCGTTTGGTCACCTGGCTAGAAAATGTAGAGAATCATCTCTTTGTGAACATTGTGCAATGGATCATGAAACGAAGAATTGTCCAAATAGAGCTGAGAAGGCTTTCTGTGGCAATTGTAAGAGATGGCTTCATAAGGATGGTCGGCACTCTGCACTTGATGGAAAAAACTGTCCGATATTGATGAGAAGATTGCAAGAGAAAATTGGAAAGATCAACTATGAGCAATCTGCTTGAACCATTGCTTCGGGCCTGCCACGTCAATACTCAATCATTGCTTGCTCATATTGATAAATTTAGACTGTATTTTACTGGTTCTTCTTACCATATTATTTGTGTTTCTGAAACTTGGTTGAAACCCTCCATATATGACGAGATGGTACAACTGCCGGGTTATCAGCTGTTCAGACAGGATAGGGTTGGTAGGAGGGGTGGCAGAGTGGCTTTTTATCTTGCCAACTCTCTTAGTGCTCGAATTATTACGACATCAGATAGTCAATATTGCAGCAAACCGGAATACATCATTGCTAAGATCTCTGCCTCAAATGAAAAATTTTTACTTGCTGCTGTCTATCGACCGCCACATTGCGGTTATTTGCTAAACTTTTTCAATACTTTTTTTGATGTCTCCGTGTCTTATCGACACTTTATCATTTTTGGAGATTTTAACGCTGATCTCACTTATGTCTCTTACGACTCTGATCTTATTAGAAACTTTCTGTTGTCTTCAGCAATGCATCTTGTTTCATATGAGCCTACACATCATACCTCCACTTCATTTACTTGGCTTGATCTGTGTTTTGTTGATGAGTGCGACAAATTGATTTCCTCTCATCAGGAATCCGTTGACTTCTTCTCATATCACGATCTAATTGATATCACTTACAATATTTTAGTCACACGATGTATTCCAGTAAGTATAACCGTCAGAGACTATAGCACATTCGACGCCACAGTTTTCTTGAATGAAGGTGCAAATCTAGACTGGGATGCGCTTCTTCAATTGAGCGATCTTGATGATAAAGTTGCACTTTTTAATACTTATCTTCTGCAGTGCTTTGACAAAAATGCACCACTTAAAACAATTCATCCTAAACTATTACCTGCGCCTTGNATTACATCGGATATTAAACTGCGAATGGTTGAGAGAGACAGACTTCGTAGAAGATGGAGACAGCACAGAACTGAGGTTAATTATCACTCTTATAAAGTCTTGAGAAATACAATCAAGNAATTGGTGCGTGTTGCTAAGGAGGAATATTATTTGAAAACGTTCTCAAACCTTAAAAAACCTGCTGATACATGGAAGAAGCTACGCCAACTTGGTCTCATCAAAACACGCTCTAGCGACAAAAAGCTACCTTTTACTGTTGACGAATTCAATAATTACTTTGTGTTGCATGTTTCATCTGACCATTCAGTGACTGATATTTATCTCGGTAATCCTGTATATGAAGATACAAAATTCTATTGGGCCAATATAGAAATCTGTAAAGTGAAAAATGCCTTTTCACGTATTACATCTAAGTCCGTGGGTTATGATGAAATATCACTAGATCTCATTGGCCTTACACTGCCTTGCGTTCTTCCAATAATAACACATATTTACAATTTTAGTCTATTGAATGGAACTTTCCCAGCAGTGTGGAAAACAGCAATTGTCTGTCCTTTACCTAAAATTAAATTACCTTCTGAACTGAAGCACTTTAGACCTATATCTGTCACCTGTGTGCTTTCAAAAATGTTTGAGCACATTTTTGCGGAGCAGATGACTGACTATCTTGAAACTAGAAAACTTCTTGATCCATTTCAAAATGCTTACAGAAAGGACTATTCAACTCAACCGGCTCTAATTAGGATTATGGATGATATCAGACTAGCTGCTGATTCCAGAAAGATCACTATATCGGTGTTCTTCGATTTTTCCAAAGCATTTGACAACGTAATTTATCAGCGGCTNATTAATAAACTTCGATCAATGGACTTCTCCAATTCTACGCTCAGATGGATTTGTTCTTATCTTCACAATCGTACACAAGCNNTGCGGGACGTTTNTACTNGAACCGTTTCGGAAANGTTACCATTGTCGAAGGGTGTTCCTCANGGCTCTGTTCTTGGACCCTTACTTTATATCTTATATGTTACTGACTTCGGTACATCCTTACAGTATTGCAAGTATAATTTCTACGCTGACGATCTACTAATCTATTTACATACTGAGCCAGCTTTGTTGAGTGAAGCTTTGGATTGAGTAAATGTTGAAATTTGTAATGTTTCAAACTGGGCACGAATCAATGGATTGACTTTAAATCCGGACAAAACCACTGCTTTGTTGATGGGCTCAGCAAGATTTATTAGAAGTATTAATCTACGCTTTTTACCACAAATCAATATTAATGGAAATATTATACCGTTCAGTGAATCAGTCACATATCTTGGAGTCATTTTGACTAGTAATCTATCTTGGAGCCTTCAAGTTACCAGTATTATTTCACGCATTAATGGATCGCTTNATCGTCTCAAAACATTCAAAAATCTCTTCACATATGAACTTCGGATCAGACTGGTTACTACTCTGATTTTTCCATATTTAGACTATTGCTGCACTTTAATGACTGATATCTCTGGGGAAGATAATCTACGTCTTTATACAGAGCTTTTAACAATTGCATAAGGTTCATCTTTAAAATCGGATGGAATGAACACGTTACACCGTANTACAGAAGACTTCATTGGCTGAAGATAAAAACAAGAAGAAAGTTTCTTATTTGTTGCCTGTTGCACAAATTGCTTGATTGTCAACGACCTGAATTTTTGTCCAATAATTATGAATTCAGGCATTCCTTGTGTCGCAGCACTCGTGCTCTTGATGACTCTCTCATACTTCCTCTTTCTCGAACTGAGCTTTATAGACGGTCTTTCAGAAGTGTCTCGACAGATTGCTGGAATGCTATACCAGTTGACATCCGCAGGGAGCCTTTTGGTACTTTTAAATGTAGATTATTTGAATATTTATTCACGTTAGATAACTGATTGTATCTCGATTTCATTTAACCTTTGTGTTCTTTGTTTACTTTCTGGTACTTTTATTATTACACTATCATTCTGTCTAAACTTAATATATGTTTTTGTTATTTTCTTATTAATCTACTATTATATACTCATTTCTTTTATATCTTTTTGTCATATATTTCTCTTAATGTTATTTTTGTAACTTTGTAATTTTGCTTCTTATTGCGCCTGAGGGAATCTTTTCCAGGGCGCATTATAAATAAAGCCATATCTATCTATCTATCTATCTATTTCCGGTCTCCAGTCTCGTCGACGTAAGTTGTAATGCCGCGCCTGGTGTTGGAATGATCGAGCAAAATGAATTTTGACCAGCTCGAATGCATCTTCTAGCCGCTTTTTCAGGACGTGTGGTGCGGCTGCGGCGGCTCGTGGTGGACGGTTGTTGGCATTCGGGCGCGCCAATTCTCTGCCATGATTTAAGTAGGCTTGCGAATATCCGGTCGAGTCGTGACGCGCCGTGTTGTAGGCGAACTGTATAGCTGGGATTTTCTTGTTTCATTTTTTTTTGACTGCGCGGGATGAATTGCGCTATCCTCGTCTTAATTGACCTATTCGTCTTTTCCACTGGATTACACTGCGGTGTCCTGGCTGGTGTAAATCTGTGACGCACTCCCAGACTCTGTAACATATCTGACATTTGCTTAGATTTTAAGTGCGTGCCATTATCGGAAATTACCTCCTCCCGGCAGCCATGGCGCAGCACGATTTGCTCATATAATGCTGTTGTTACAGCAGAGCCGGTGGCCTTGCGGAGCGGTTTTAACTCCACCCATTTTGTGAACCTGTCTTGCATGACTAGCAACCAAATGCATCCTTGGCTTGACTTTGGTAGTGGATCGATGAGGTCGATGGCTACTAGTTGCCAAGGTGCATTCACTGATTCGGTATGGAGTTTTCCGGCTGGTTTCGTCGGCGGAATCTTGTGACGCAGACAATTCTCGCATGTCCAAACATATTTTAGTATATCCCAGAACATGCCTGGCCAATAGTATAGCTAAGCCACTCGTGCTATTGTTTTTGTTGCTCCTAAATGACCTGCGGTCGGTTTGTCATGGAAACCTGCAATAAATTCCGGTCGTTCCCCCGTGGGAATGCATCGTTTCGGGCGTGTTCCGTTTGACCACAGTACGATTCGACACCGATCGATTCGACACCAAATTATTGGACACAGATTTATTCGACACCGTACGATTCGACAC
>NW_018022668.1:6186-13212 GCF_002006095.1 Pseudomyrmex gracilis | reverse complement strand
GTGTCGAATAAATCTGTGTCGAATCGAGCGGTGTCGAATCGTACTGTGGTCAATAGAGTATCACCCCATCGTTTCCATTGTTCTTCGGGTTCAGTTTCTCGGAAATCGAGGCTGTGTAGCACGTGTTTATAGAGTTTTCCGCTGCGAATTTGATAATCCGGTAGATCTTCCGGAGATTCCGTCACCTTTGTCAAGATTTTGTCGTACCATCTGCATGGTATATTTAACTGGACGTTACACAGTTCATTTTTTCGAGACAAGGCGTCTGCCAATTTATTTAGCGCGCTTTTCCGGTATTTCACTTTGAATGTATATTGTTGCAGCTCGAACAACCACCGTGCTAACCTGCCGGTTGGTTCCTCGAGCCGTTGCAACCACTTCAGCGACTGGTGGTCGGTTATTACGACGAATTTATATCCTTCCAGGTACATTCTCATTCGCCGTATACCCCAGACGACGGCAAGGCACTCAAGCTCGGTTGCACTATAATTTTTTTCGGCGGCATTTAGTGTTCGACTGGCGTAAGCAATCACTCGTTCGCCTTCTTCCGAGTTCTGTGTTAGAACCGCCCCTAGTCCGTGTGTGCTTGCATCTGTCTGCAGTATAAATTGTTTCGTGAAGTCTGGGCACGCTAGTACTGGCGCAGTGGTTAATATTTTTTTTAGTTGTTGGAATGCCTGTTCTTGCGCGTCCTCCCAGTGCCATTTAATGTTCTTCCTGGTGAGCTGTGTTAGTGGTGCCGCGATTGTTGCAAAATTTTTTATAAATCTCTGGTACCAGGAGGCTACTCCTAGAAACTGTCTTACTTTCTTGAGATTTGTTGGTGTTGGCCATTTCGTGATTGCCATTATTTTTTCCGGATCAGTGTGAATCCCGTGTTGGTTGATTACGTGTCCGAGATATTTAAGGCTTTCCCGGCCGAATCGGCATTTGTCCGGATTTAGCTTTAATTTTGCGTCCCGGAGACGCCGAAACACTTCTTTTAGTAGCGTAAGATGTTGCTCGAACGTTTTGCTGGTGACGATTATATCGTCTAAATAAACCAACACGTGCGGTTCTAGTTCTGGTCCCAAGATTGCGTCTAGTAGACGCTAGAATGTCGCGAGTGCCGAATGCAAGCCGAACGGCATCACCCGGAATTGCATGAGTCTTCGGCCTGGTACGGTAAATGCCGTTATTGCTCGGCTTTCTGGTGTCAGCGGTACCTGCCAGTATCCGCTTTTGAGATCGATTGTGGATAAATATCGGGCCCCTCTTAATTTATCCAGTGTTGCTGGAATGTGTGGTAGCGGGTATGCATCTTTCTCCGTGACCTCGTTCACTTTCCTAAAATCGATGCAGAAGCGGTACTCTCCGTTTTTCTTTTTCACTATGACTACTGGTGAACTCAATGCGCTTTTGGATGGTTCAATTACTCCATCCTCCAGCATTTTGTCCACCTCTGTGTCGATCACCGCTTGCATCGCCGGATTTCTCGGTCGATATCTTTGCTTAATTGGTGTTCGATCTTTTAATCGGATTTGATGACACAGAATACTTGTCGGTCCCTTGACGTTTTTGAATTTCCGGAGTTCGTTGTCTAGAAATTCTTCTAGCCGTTTTTTTTCTCTTTCTGCCAATGGCGACAGCCCTTCCGCCATTGTCAGAATGTCCGGACTCTGTTGTTCCTTTTTTTTAAATATCTTTTCTCCTGCTGGAACAATTGGTAACTTCATCTTGTGCCATAGATCCATTCCAATGAGCATCGGTGTCGGTAATTCTGGCATTACTAAAAATTTGTGTCTGTATTTTTGTCCGTTGTACGTGATTCTTAATTGGTACGCTTTTGTAATGTTTGATTGATTTCCGTCGGCGACCGTAATCCCTGTGTCTGCTATTTTCTCCGCATAGCCGTGTTTCTCAGCTAATGCTGCGGCCTCACTGTTGATAAACGAGAGGTCCGATCCGGTGTCTATTAGTGTTTCGATCGTGTTTCCGTGAAAATTTATTCATATATACGGCCGCGGTTTGAAGTTTATTTCTGTACGGACCGGATCGCTGCGGCAGTTTCCCCGGTCCGTGCGGCGTTTCCCGGCCGCGGGTGACAATCTTTTGTCAAGACCCTGTCCTTGCCGCACTGCAAGCAGAATTTTTTCGCTGGCTTCTGGCACTGCTGTCGCGTATGGCCTCGCTGTTTGCAACGCCAGCAGCATTCTGCTCGGTTATAGACTGCCGCTGCGATGGCTACCGGTGGCTTCCGGAATTCTCTTTTCTGTTCTTCAAGTTCTTCATATTCGGCTACTAACGCCGTTAGTTCCCCGATCGTGTGGAAGCTTTCCCGACGTATGAAGAACTTGAAGTCGGGTGCCATGTTGGTGTATAGGCGCTGCAGTTGTTGCTCAATCGTGAACTCTCCTGCCCGTCTCATTTTTG
Organism: Pseudomyrmex gracilis; assembly: GCF_002006095.1. Lineage (NCBI taxonomy): Eukaryota > Metazoa > Arthropoda > Insecta > Hymenoptera > Formicidae > Pseudomyrmex > Pseudomyrmex gracilis. Next base: position 10,800 of record NW_018022668.1, on the reverse strand, counting down.
TGAGGAGCTCGGTGGCATACGTTTTGAACGGCTCGTTTTGTCTCTGCTTCCGATTCAGTACCTCCGTTGTTAATTTTTCTCGGAATGCTGGTGAGAGGTACTGGTTCAGAAACTCTCGTCGAAACTGCTGCGACGTATCGAAGAACGCCTTGTTATTTCGGTGCCACAACAATGCTTCTCCGCGTAGCAGGATCAATAATGCTTTTAACAAAATCTCGTCTGGGCAGCCTGCTGCCTCGGCTAGTTCTTCGATATGCTCCAAAAAGCCGAGCGGGTCTTTCCTGTCAAATTGTACCCCCCACTTGCGCAGTTGACTTGGTGCTTTTCCTGTGTCAAGTGTTACTTGTGGCGGTACCGGTGGATTTTGATTTTCGTTTATAGTACGATCCTGAGTCCCCGGGTACGCTGGATTTTCTCTCGAAAATGTTCTCAATCTCTGTCGCAACTCCTCGATCGTTCCTGACGAGTCTATCTCGCGACTCGTCAGCTCGTTTATCAATTGTTCCTTCGATAACTTTTGAATCCAAGCCATCGTTAGATTTTCGGTTGCTGTAACAGATCGTTGGACAAAAAAACCAAAACGGCAATTTCTACCAAACCTCCCGTGTGGTTATATAGGAGCTACAAAGTATCCGAGTCACTCAATTTTTACCCTGTGGTATTTTGTTAGGTAACGACCGATTATTAACACGAAATCACCTGTTCTGGCGCCATGTAACGGTTCTACTTTTCGTGAATAAATGTTCCATTCTTTTAAGTTTGTAACGGTTCTATTTTTTGTGAGAAATGTTCCGTTCTTTTAAGTTAATTTAATTGCTGCGGAGTAGCTCGTCGGATTCAAGGAAAGGTAAGAAAAAGAGTGAACTCGGTGATTTAAAGTAACAAAAATGAATAAGATTTATTCAATTAAAACAAAATGAGAAATTATATGTACAAAAAAAAGAAATGACAATAATACAATAAACCAAAAAATTAACTGTGCGGTGCTTCTCGGAACGGTGGGTGAGAAAGTCACGGTTTTAGTCGGTCTACCCGGAGGAGAATCGAAAGATTCCCCCGGAGCAAAGCGGATGCCGGTTTACCCAGTGGAGAATACGAGATTCCCCCGGAGCGGAGCGGATGCCGGTTTACCCGGCGAAGAATCGAAAGATTCCCCCGGAGCGGAGCGGATGCCGGTTTACCCAGCGGAGAATGCAAAATTCCCCCGGAGCGGAGCGGATGCCGGTTTACCCGGCGGACAATGCAAGATTCCCCGGGAGCAGAGCGGATGCCGGTTTACCCAGTGGAGAATACGAGATTCCCCCGGAGCGGAGCGGAGGCCGGTTTACCCAGCGGAGAATGCAAGATTCTCCCGGAGCGGAGCGGATGCCGATTTACCAGGTGAAGAATACGAGATTCCCCCGGAGCGGAGCAGATGCCGATTTACCCGGCGGAGATTGATTGAAGCTTCATTTATTATGCGCTCTGGGAATAACATTCCCCTCAAGCGCAGAAAAACAAAAAAAACTATTTACATAAAATCAGAGACTATTTACATAAACAAACAGAGAAAAGAAACAAAATAAAAATAAAAATAATAATAAAATAAAAATAAAAATAAAAATAAAAATAAAAATAAAAATAATAAAAGTAAAGAGTAAAAATGTTAATAATTGAGAAATAATGAATAATGTATAAAGAAAACGAATAATAACAATAGATACAAAAATAAAATCAGAAATTGAGACAGAAAGAAGTGAGTTAAGCATTTTACATACTGAAGAGAAATTATACAGTGTTTGATAATAAATAAATAAAGAGTTTACTGTAGAAAACACAGTAGGGTGCCCTGCGAATATCTGCCTGTATAGCGTTCCAGATGTCACCACATACACATCTGAACAAGCGTCTATAAGATTCAGTTCGACTCAGAGGGAGAACCAAGTTCTCTTGAGTAGTTCGTGTATTACGCAGACAGTTGTCTCGTCTAAAAGTAAGTGAGTCGAACAGTACCTGCGGACGTTGAGTATCTATTATTTTGAATACCAAGCATCCAATAAAGAATTCTCTCTTAGATTTAATCTTGAGCCAATTTAGTTTTTTATAATAGGACGTAATATGCTCATACCACTTCACTTGGTAGATGAACCTAACACAGGAGTTGAGTGCTCTTTGGAGCCAAAGATTGTTGTCACAATTAGTGTCCGTTAAAAGCGTACAGCAATAATCAAAAAGTGGCACCAGTAAAGAAGAGACTAGTCTTGTCCTGAGTGTTGGAGAAAGCAGATGCTTATACATCTTGAGACAATGAAGCGATGAGTTAACACGAGCAACAGTATTTCTAACTTGTAAATCCCAAAAGAGAGTACTAGTCAGAGTTACTCCTAGATATGTGACAATGTCCTTGAAAGGAATAACGCTATTATCAACGTTTATAGGCAAAAGTTCATTTTTCATCAAGTTTCGTAAGTATCTGTTGGATCCAAAAATGATTGCAGATGTCTTCCCAGCGTTAAGCAATAGTTTGTTCTCTGTAGCCCAGCAAACAATCTTACTAATATCAATGTTAATTTTGGTAATCGCTTCATCATTGCAACTCGGTTTAGTATAAACATAGATCATCAAATCATCTGCATAAAAGTTATATTTACAAAATTGTAGAACACTACTAAAGTCCGCTACATACAGTATATAGAGAAGGGTCCCAAGCACGGATCCCTGCGGAACTCCACTCAAAACAGGCAATTGAGTTGAAAGATCACCTGACACAAAATCTCGCACATGTTGCATTCTGCCAAAGAGATAAGAGCAGAGCAAACGCAGGGAAGAAGTTGAGAAGTTAATATCTTTCAGCTTTTTTATTAGCAGGCGATGATCAACACAGTCAAAAGCATTAGAGAAATCAAAAAATACGGATATTGTAACATTTCTCCGATCAACGGCCAGCCTAATATCGTCTAGAACTCTTAAAAAAGCAGTTTGTGTTGAATAATTCTTCCTGTAAGCATTTTGATATATATCCAGGTAGTTGTTCCTCTCCACATAGTCAGTTATCTGATTAGCAATTAGGCGTTCGAGAGCCTTGGAAAGTATGCATAAAATCGATATGGGTCGATAATGCTTGAGATTAGTAGGACACTTGACTTTAGGAACTGGACACACAATGGCAGTCTTCCAAATAGACGGGAGAGAATCCAGAGATTCCCCGGAGCGGAGCGGATGCCGGTTTACCCGGTGGAGAATACGAGATTCCCCCGGAGCCGAGCGGATGCCGGTTTACCCGGCGGAAAATCCAGAGATTCCCCAGAGCGGAACGGAAGCCGGCTTACCCGGCGGATCTGGAGATCGGAGGAGATCTGATTTCCTTGATTTTCCGGCCGGCTTTTATACCCAAATTTTTCCCCGGAGCGGGGGTTTACAAGGATGCGCGGAAAAACAGATATTTGTTTGTCGCAGCTTAGTTCCGTGGCGCGGCGGGACGCGCGGTGCGGGCGGCGCGCAAGCCGCTTGTGGGCGCAGGGAAGCGCGCGGTGCGGACGGCGCGTAGGCCGTCAGGGTATATGTAATATACGCTAAGTCTCAAGTTCTTATTTGGCGCTAAGCGCCGCGTTTTTGGCCAGGACGGATGGTCGGTTCCGGCCGTAACGATTTGCATCGTTACAAGTTACTTTAATTGCTGCGAAGTAGCTTGTCGAAATCGGGGAAAGGTAAGAAAAAGAGTAAACTCGGTGATTTAAAGTAACCAAAACAAATAAGATTTATTCAAATAAAACAGAATTAGAAATAATATGTACAAAAATAAGGAAAAAAAACAATAGAATAAACCGAAAAATTTACTGTGCGGTGATTCTCAGAATGATGTGCGAGAAAGTCACGTTTTTAGCCGGTTCGTTCAATTCCCCGGAAAGAAACACAAAAAAACTAAGATATGTACATACGACCGGTGATTTAAACGGCGCGACTCGGTCAAGGCCGTTCGGGAGCCTCGGCTAGTTGTTTTGTTTCCTGAAGCGCAAGTTCCGCGGTAACGCTCGAAAACGCGTTTTATCGCGAGAAACAGTCTTTATCGCGTGGANAGTCTCTTTTTCTANTNNAAANAGANTTATACANTGTCGCGTTACAAACTGAATGTTATCGGTTCTTGAGGAAAAATATTTNCCGCGCCGAAAAGTCACTTTCTTCCGAAAAGTAGACTTTGTCGTTCGGCCGGTCTTTCTACGCTAGGCTTTTCTTACTTTCCCTTTTCGCTTATTCCTCTGGAGCGGCTCCAACGGAAAGAGTCGGTCGGCCCGACGGAGAATACGCTATTCTCCACGCACGGTTCTAATGGAAAAGAGGCCGGCGTTCCCGGCGGAGATCGTGAGATTCTCGAAGGGTTTTTCAGCGGGACTATAGCCGGTTTACCCGGCGGAGAATCAGAAGATTCCCCAAGCGGAGCGGGAAGAGAGCCGGTTTTCCCGGCGGAGAATCCAGAGATTCCCCGGAACGGAGCGGAACGGATACCGGTTTACCCGACGGAGAATACAAGATTCTCCCTGGAGCGGAGCGGATGCCGGTTTACCCGACGGAGAATACAAGATTCCCCCTGGAGCGGAGCGGATGCCGGTTTACCCGGCGGAGAATACAAGATTCCCC
>NW_018022668.1:0-2666 GCF_002006095.1 Pseudomyrmex gracilis | reverse complement strand
AAACCACTCACGGCAACTTCTTTCACTTAAGGCAGCCTCACCATATGCTTCTACAAGCAATCGATGCGCCTCAGCTGCAGATTTCTTCAAATTAAAGAAGTAAATCAAAAGCTCCCGCAAATGACGTTTATTCGGCTCAAAACTCGACATTTTCGCACAAAAAATCGCTGATACAAAATCGCTAATATTTCAAGATTATGTTGTTAGCAGATGTCCAATCCTACAATATGACGTTTTACAGCTGACAATTTTAACAATAACATACTATTGAGACCATCTTTTGTCAAACGGCGGAAACTTATTTATACTCCTAATATATTGCCACCATCTTTTACAACACAAATAAACTGACAGTTCCCCATCATCTAGCCGGTCGAATTTCCCCACCACTTGTCTTTTTAGTCAGAAAACGTGAAAAATTACAAATCAAAACGTTTTCTATAAACAGCTTCGAAAACAAGCCTCGGACAAAAAGAACACATTAATATTTTTCTTTTTGCTTTGTTACTCGAATCGATTGAGACTAGAATAATGCCGATCGGTTCAGTCAGTATTAAGATATTGCTGATTGAAGTTTCCCCCACTCCTAAAATTCTTCATTGTCGCGTATATAGAGGTACGGTGTGCCTCGCACAGTTCGGGCGCACTGCGCGCGCGTGAACTTGGCGCGAGGCACTACCGTGCCTTTTGATACGTTTTTTTAAGTCGCCGCGTCGGTGAGGAAAGTGAAACAGTCTTGACTGTAANTTTTTATACTTTCCGTTTTATACTTTTCTCTAAGAATTATTTTTCTTTCTGTTTTTATTGTTATAAAAATGTGCGATTCAAATGTGTTACAAAAAAAATATAAGCGAAGTTTTTTAGAAGTTTGGCTTAACGATGATCGATGTAAATCCTGGATACAAAAAGTACCATTAAATGATAGTGTTTTTCATTGTACTGTATGTCAAAAAAATTTTTCTTGTAACACAAACATTTCTAGACATGCGAATTCTGTATGTCATAAAAATAATCTAAAAGAAAACATTTTCAGTCCTTTAAATGAAGAAATTGTAAGTGTAAATACAAATAAATCAAAGACAAATAAATGTAACTACCAATGGTTGGAATTGGAACAATTTCAATCGTAGTTACGCAAATCACATGACGACAAAGTATATTGTTGCTCGTTTTGTGAAAAATATATGTCTGCCACATTATCACATATTTATGATCATGCAGAATCCGCATCACATCTAGCATTAGCTAAAACCAAAAATGTAGAACAATGTAAAGAAACAAACGCTAATATCGATATGACAGACGAATGTTTATCGTTTGCGAAGCGAAAGCAAACAGCAAAAATTCGATTTGCTGCTTTTATTGCTGAAAAAAATATTGCGCTTCAGACAGCAACAGAAATTCTTAGATTATTCAAGAAAATAAGAAAAGATTCTGACTATTACAAAGCATGACAATCGGTCGAACTAAGTGTCAAAAAATATTTTCAAATATATTATGCCCCATTGAAACGGATCGTGTAGTCGACATTATACAAAATAACATATTTTCTATTTTTATAGATGAAACGTCAGACATTTCTAATCAGAAATGGATGACGTTTCTTGTTCGATATGTTGATCCTAAAACATTAAACGTTTGTTCACAATTAGTCAAAATTATTGATATTGACGCAAAAGATAGCAGTGCGGAAAAATTATTTGACGCATTTAAAGCAGAAATGTGGAAACTTCAAATCCCATTTTTNAATATTATTGCTTTGTCATGCGACAATGCGCACGTTATGACAGGAAAATGTGTTTAAGAAAAAGCTTGGAGAAATTTGTAAACAGTTATTAACGTTATCATGTCCGTGTCATTCTGCTGCTTTAGTTGCAAATAATGCGTGCGCTAAGATTCCTGATTATTGCGAGGAATTTGTTTAAAAAATAGCAAATTATGTTAGCAGTAGTCCGAAGCGATCTGCTATTTTTGACGAATTTCGTGAATGTTTTTAGGAAACAAATCAAAAACTTTTAAAGTTGGCCACCACACGATGGCTTTCTCGACATTTGTGTATTGAAAAACTTCTAGAATCTTGGGATAGTATTTATTATTTTTTAATTGATATAACGACGAATGAGAAAACAAATTCCGGAGAATATTTATTATCTGTCATGCGAAAACCAGAAGTCAAAGCATATTTGTTATTTTTGCAGCATATTTTAAATTTTTTTAACTCTTATAACGCATTTTTTCAAGCTTTGGAAACTAGAATACAGTTTTTACAACCCAAAACACGCAAATTCTTAAATATTATTTGTAAACATTTCATTAATCCAAAGCTTTTACAATATATATATAATAATAATTTTAATTTTTCTAATAAAGACTATCACACATCTTTAAACAAGATAAATTTAGGAAGTGATTGTGAAAAATATCTTGAAGAATTGATTGTCAAAGGGCATGCAGACGTTGTTTTTACTATTAAAGAAAATTGCTTGCAATTTTATGTTACTGCTGTCCAAGAAATTTGTAAGAGACTACCAATTAATGATACATTCTTATCAAATTTAGAAGTTTTTGAATCGAACACAGCTTTATATGATAGTGATAGAGAAACTTCTTTTAATGATGTTTCTTTTGTCGCTCGAACTTTTAGTGGGTTTGACGACAATAGTTTG
>NW_018022667.1:15875-20280 GCF_002006095.1 Pseudomyrmex gracilis | reverse complement strand
TTCTACCTTTTCGTCTATATATACGAGTGTATCGCGATTTAGAGCATTAGCTTTAATAATGTTTATATCAGCGCCCGTATCTAACAAGAATCGGTCTCTTGGATTTCTGAGCTCGTCGAATGGGATGCAGATAAGATTTTGCGAGATTGCTCGGATTGTGTATTTTCTTGCTCTTGGTTTATCAAGTGAATCGGATTTGCGCGACTCGACGTTAGGCCTGGGCTTTGCGCGCTTTTCGCTTAGCCCTGGTAATTTAAATGTGAATTTGTGTTAGTGAATGAATTATTATTACGTCGATAATTAGATTGATTATTTTGAAAGCTTGTATTTTGAGAAAAATTTCTATTATTATTAAATGTGTTATTATTATTATTATTTTGTGAAAAATTTTGCTCACGTCTGACGTCGCGATATTGGTTATTTTGTCGAAAATTAGAATTTTCGTAAAAGGTATCTCGATTTTGCGAATTATGAAATTTTCTTCTACATTTATTTTTGCTGTGGCCTGTCTTTTTACAATAATCACAAGTTAATTGTGAATCGTTAAATCTATTTGATCTAAATCTTTCTGAATGGAATCGGGATTTTGTTATGTAGGTAATTGCGCTTTGAATCGCGTCTTTTAATGTATTAAATTTTTGTGTTAGAAGAAGCTGTGCGGTNTGGCTACGTAAGCCACCGAGAAAATGATCTATTAGTTTGTTTGTTGCAAACACTTTTAGTCCTGCCCTTGCTGCAAATCAGGGTAATTAGAAACCGCGATGATCATATCAGAATTCAATTTCCTAGCTCTAGTAGCGTAACTTTCAACGGATTCGTCTCTATTTTGCCNAAGTTTAGTAATTTCTATTTCCCAATGATCAAAAGTTTTGCAACTACCGAATTCTTTTTCTAACGCACTACACAAATCGTCGAGATTATCTATCGTATAGATCGATCGTATTAACGCGGCATCTCCTGTTAACTTTGTTTGCAAAACCGCTCTAAGAAAAAATAGTCTGTCGTCTGGCTCGACTAAACTATGAACTCCTTTACAATCAGCCGTGAATTGCGTTACTGGAACATTTTTGCCATTAAAAACGGGTAGAAGTGATAAACTGTGACAAACAAAAAAGTAGCTACTATTACTCGACATAGAAATTCTTCGACTTTGTTGGTGTGCGCCGGAATGATCCTCGTCTTCTGTTAATTCTACTGTTTGTACGTGATCGTTCATATTGATTTTGATATTCGAAGTTTCGCGATTATTACCGGAATTAGTGTTGTTACTATAACTATCTAACGAGTTACTTTCCGAACTGTCAGAATTATAATGCGGTTCAATATTTCTAGAATTTACAAAATTCATGAGCTTACAGTAATACGATGCGCAGCATGTCGATGATAGGATGCTTCACGCCGATGAAAATAGGTTGATGATGAGAGGTGACCTTTTTCGTGCTGGTCGTCCACGGAATCTCGTTGTCGCTGTCGTTCTCCTTTTCTCACTTAGCTGCTGTGCTTGGAGCGTCCTGGTGATGTCGCCTTTTACCTCAAGGTAGATCGACACGCGAACTATACGTCGAGGTGTTATCGGTTAACAGGCAGGAAGTCAGCAGATCACTTGAAGCGTACTCTCGTTCAATTCGCCAAATAGTAAATTTTGGCTGACCTTGGATCTTTTACTTCGATAATTTTGCTGTGAAGACTGCAAAGTTTTCTCGAATTCCAAGCCTCAAGATGTGTCTCACGCCTCGCTTCTTTTCTGATTCGGAATTTTGCAGCAATCAGCCCAGATTCAGCAGAAAAAATGTTGCACTTTTCACAGTGTATCCCACCGCTGCCACCAGTTGTTACGTGCCGGATAGCCACGTAATAGGATAAAAGAATATGCAGGATACTTTCTGTGAGGTGCTTTATTGATTATTATGTGAGAGGTGTTGCTCGTCTGAGCTGCGAACGAGAACTGACTTGTCTTAACTAAAAACGTGTGAGTCAGACTTTCGTTCCTAAGGCGAAATGTTTGTCTTTTAGTGAGTCATAGATTCATGCAACGGGCAACAAAGGAATTTAAGGAGAAGAAGTTTATCGGGCTGTGTTTATTAGCTTATGATTTTAGCAGGTCGTATGCGTCAACGAAGGAAGTAGATAAAATTGTAACCTGAAGTGGCGGCAGGGATCGCGGCACGTAACAGATCGCACACACATACATATACTAAGTGTATATTGGTTTCTACATTTTATATATATATATATATATATATATGTTGTGACGTTTTTCTGAGTTCTTACGAATTTCTCGCGTCGCCCCGTCCGAAACAGAAGTACGAAATCGGGACACGGACAGAAGTCTGCGAGATCGGGAGCGTCTGTATCGGCAGGAGAGAAAAGGATTGTAACACGAGCACCATTGAGCCGAGCCGACGGATCCTTTGTAAAAATTCTGAGCGCCAGACGCGTGACCGCGTCAAAATCTGCGTTGCTCGACACAACGGGCCGACTAGCTCTAGTGGAACGGAGAGGAGTTAGGTTTGGACGATAACTAACCAAGGCTGTTCCGCACGAATCTCGGGTTAGACTCGCAATTAACCACACTGCAGATAGGAATAACAAGTAACAATTTATTATAATACCGCGGAGTAAGAGACGAATTTGCAAACAAAAAAAATACAAAAATAAATTTATAATGGTTCTTGTCAATGAATGACCTCAGGTTCAGAAATAAAATAATCCAAGAATATGAAATAACAAGGCGTTACTGAACGAGTTGCTGGGTGTTATGCAGATGTATTTGATTATAAAATTTACAAACGTTTCGACTTTGTTATTTCATATTCTTGGATTATTTTATTTCTGAACCTGAGGTCATTCATTGACAAGAACCATTATTTATTTATACGCTGGCGACAAGATGCGACTCTACAGATCTGAACGTTCACAACACTCAGAACGGAAACAAGACTACACATTTTTCAACTTTATTCAAACATATTTCGGTAACGAGATTAGAGCTTATTTGAAAGATTACATTAATTACAATTATAGAGTCATTAAGAACAAACTTCACATTTATTTTTTAAGAACATGTATTCAACTTGATCTAACTCCTAAACATTTAACTAACATTTTCACAAAAACACCTACATTTAATAATTTTACTACCTCAATTAGAGCGTCTAATTACATAAAAAACTTTATATCAAAAATGTTGAAATTAGAATTAAACGAATGCTATCGCAACATTCATCTCCTACAAAGAAATCTAAAAAATACAGTCAAACAATTAAACAACAAAGTTCCATACAACATTATCTGTAACTTTGTATGCTCACAACAGAGAGTAATGCACCGCTTTTATAGTAAGAAATTTAACAATCTTAATAAAAAAATTCATAATTTGCAATCCGATAAAAATAATAAAATTATTCTAATCAAATATTATGTTAAGAAAATTAACAACAACATTAAAACCAATGTACCCAAACACAAACAAATTACATTTCATGACAATTTTGAATTTAACTTTAATAATCAGGATACACAAAACATAGAAATTCACTTACGTCCAGAACAATTTTTAAATGATTCACATCTTCAACTCAGGGATAAGTGGTTTGTCAACCTTACCGATAGAGTCATACCTGACCAAGTTTCTGAACTTGTACGGCTTGGTGACAGATTCACTTTACCTATTAGACACAATGTTAAGAAGGTTGTTCTGGAAACAATTAAAGACGTAGAATTCAATATTTTCCGTTTTGATTCTACAAAGAAAGCTAACATACGTAATCTTACTTACAATTATTTGGATAATTTCATTACGAAAAAAATAACCATGACACAATTAGAAATGAATCTAATAAAAAAAGCTAATTTAGTCAGAAAGTTTATTAATAATAACCCTGAAATACTTTTCACAAGAGCTGATAAGGGTAATATTACAGTTGCTATCCTTAAAAATGACTACATTAATAAAATGAATAACTTGTTAAACGATCGAAACACATATATAACTATAGAGAAAAATCCCATTAAGAAAATAGAGCACAATTTGAAAGAAATATTAAATAGATGGACTAATAAAGGTTACATTGATGTTAACACAAAAAAATATCTTGTTACAAGTGATGCATTGCTTCCTAGAGCTTATGGAGTCCCAAAGATACATAAAAACAATCACCCATTAAGACTGATCGTTTCTAGCATTAATAGTCCGTTACATAAGTTTGCATGCTACTTACATAAAATATTGTACGAAAATATACCAAACTCTCCATTCTATGTAAAAGATGGTTTTCACCCAAGGTTGGGTAAGTTAAATTTTTTTTTTATTTAAGTTAAGTTACAGTTAAAGGTCTTAAAAATTTTATTTAGTTAAGATATAAGTTAATCCATAATGAAATTAATTGATTAAAAGTTAAGTTAA
>NW_018022667.1:7091-13926 GCF_002006095.1 Pseudomyrmex gracilis | reverse complement strand
TCAATAAAATGCAAGATACGGAAATGTTAGACGATTTATACTTACCACTATTGAATAGACTCAAATAATATTTTCACCGACACTATTGTAAACATGCCTTTAGACTGAAAACACTCTCACTTCGCCACATGTACCTTAGTCTAAACGACATCCTTGACTCATAAACATTGTTTTTATCATTCTGACCATATCAATATACTATTTTATATATCAATATACTATTTTATTAACTGACAATGTCGTTATTTTAAATGTGAGAGGTTTTTTTTTTTTGTATTGGAGGTATGTCATATTGTTTTATCTTGATAAAATATTTTTAATTTTCAATACCGAATTTATTGATTTTTACTCACAGCACACTGAAGAAGACTTTAAACAAANGTCGAAACGTTTGTAAATTTTATAATCAAATACATCTGCATAACACCCAGCAACTCGTTCAGTAACGCCTTGTTATTTCATATTCTTGAAAAATTAATTTTCCCAATATGATACGGCGAGTTTGTTCTGTCGCGGCGGTACTTAACAACAAAAGAAAGTAAGTAAAAAAAAAACAGAATTATGGTGACAAATACCAATACGCTCTTCACAGAAACGTAATCAATCGCAGGACCAACTTCTTATAACGACGCGTGACACCGAGAATGCTCCGTCGTCGCGCTGACTTTACATAAACTCTAAGTTACCAGGCAGTAAAATAGACAAAGTACCAAGCGTTTTAGTCAAAGCTTTCGAGAATATAAAAGCGGCGAAAGAGACTACTCTAGTATAATCGTGCGCTTACAACTAAGCGTGCAAAAGCAGGTCGTAAGGCGTATGTTGTGCGGCAGTTTTAAAAGTAAAATAAAAGTTAAGTAAGATGAGGCCATTGAGCAATGTGATGAGACATCACTGTCATTGCTTAATGACTTAGTTAGGTTGCGGGGAAGCAGCAGTTCTAGGAAGAACTGCTGGTTGCCATAGGGTGCGACACATCGCCGCATAGTCCAAAGTGCAACGCAGCATGTGTCGACACCGGAACCGGTAACTAGCACGGCCGTTGCTAGGACCGGTGGGCCTGCTGAATTGGCGCGAGTGATATACTATAAATCGATCGCGTGGATGAAGCAGGGCAGATCGTGATTAGACTGCTCGCTCACTGTGTGGCTCCACAAGCCGGAGAGTTTACCGCAGTGAGAAACAGCCGTGTAAGGAACGTAAGAACATTGTAATCGGAGCAATAAAGATAATAATATAAGTTCAAGCATAGAACTTAATCTTCTACCACCCAATCTCCTCGACATCCAACAAATTTTAGTGGCAGCGGTGGGATCTCTCATTTCGTGTGTCAAGGACGGGACTCTGCAGGAGACTCCGGTTGGAACAAGGAAACGAACACTGGGTGAAAAAAAAGAAGAAGAAAAACAACAAGAACAGTTGAGTTCTAGTTAAAAAGGGGTGTATTTACAAAAGGGTATATAAACATATATATATATGCACAAAATATACATATAAGAACTCCCGTTCCGGTGAATACTGCTTCTTAAAAAAAAAAGAAAATAAAAGCAGTCATTAAAAAGTGTCTTATATTCCATTCAAAAGAAAAAGAAAGACACTGCAAACTCACAGTCTCGAGGTACACGGCAACATTGACCTAACGCAAGCCAAGCGACGGGCAGTGACACAAGGCGGAGATAAGGAAGCAGCCGAACTGCAGCAGCAGAAAAACAAAACCTACCGCCGGGAAACTCCGGAAGCACCAAGCGGCAAGCAAACAAGCAGCTGTGACGGAAAAGCCAGGAAGGGCACCAAGAAACCAGCAAAGGACAGCCGAAAAACAGCAAAAGCGACAAGGCAGCCAACGCAAGCGAAACAACGAACCAGCAAAGCGGCGAGGCAGCAATAGCGGCGGCGCGAAAAAAGCTGAGTCAACAACACCACACAGATACAACACTCGTAAGCGGAATTAGGTCAACTACTGTAAGTCAAATAAATATTTTGTAAAAGCAAGCAAAACATATGTTTGGCAACTGGCGTTTGCAACAACACGGTGTACAATCTGAGCGAGTAGCGCGGTCATTGTACGAAGTCTATTTCTGGTACGGGAACCGAGAACCGCACCGGCGGCGCTTTATCAAGAAGCAGAAATAAATAGGCAGGATAAAAATTTGTATCCGAATGTGATTGAAAAAAGAGAATTTGCGTTCGATTTAAACGTTAGTATAGCCGGTCATTTACAGAATGTAATAAATCGCGGTAGAGTTGAGAACAGTGGAACCCCGAGCAATGGTTCTCAGAGGTCTTCATTAGTTTCACACGAGAGCGAGTTGTTTAACACAAGACAGCTGGCCGAATGAGTGACGAAAGTATGGATCAGGAACTTGACGAACAAAATATAAACCGAGCTTGCGAAGAAGTGGAACGCGAAATTTCCCGAATGCGTAACGAAATGACTGCGGGCGGCACCGCAGGGCGCGGGGCCGCGGGAACAAGTGGGCGAGATTACAACTCCGGTGACGCAATGCTACAACAGGTAGTGTGGTCATTGGTAGCAATAAGTTCGCGGATAGACGCGGTGGACCAACGGGTGACGGAACTCCGCGAGACATACGGACGCGGGACGGGTGTGTCAATGACGCGATACGTGTACAGACGTCCGAGCGAACAGTTAGACGTGACGTACGGACAAACAGCTGACAACGTAAGAAATCGCGCCGTGTTGTACAACGGTAGTCTAAAATTAAAAGACGTGGTCGGAATGATACCGACGTTTAGTGGGAAATCACCCGAGCAAGTTCGAGAATTCTTCAATGCGTGCGAGTACGCAGAGAGAATGGTCAACCCTGCCAAGGAACCCGCTCTCCTGCAAACAGTATTGCGAACCAAGCTGAGAGGGCAGACGTTAATTGATTTTGAAACAAAGGACATTCGCGATTTTGGTCAGTTAAAGGCAGAAATAGAAACTACGTATTCCGCAAAGCGAAGCACTACACAATTACAACTAGAATTCAACACATTGCGACAAAAAAGTAGTGAAAACTCACAGGTTTACGATCAAAGAGTAAATCAAACGGTCATAAAAAAGAATAAATCAAACGGAGTTGTACGAATCTATGGTGGAAGGCAAAGGGCACACCATAGAAGAGAAGCGTACTATTATGAATACTATTAAAGAGCAAGCGCTGCAACAGTTCCAAATAGGTTTAAGGAGTGATGTCAGGTTAATAATAAGATCACGCAACTATAGCACGTTGCAAGAGGCTATAAACGCAGCAAGCTCTGAGGAGAAGGTAGCGCTGCCACAAAGCAGCCACGTGGGAAATTCTGCAGTGAAGCAAAAGATAGGAAAAAGTTATGGAAAAAACGCGTGCTACAAGTGCGGAAAAATCGGGCACTACGGAAGAGTGTCGTTCTAGCAGAACAGCAGTGCCAAAACTGAGCGGAAACAGGGTAAATGCTGTGGACAAAACGTGCAGTTATTGCAAGCAGGGCATATCAAGAAAAATTGCTGGTCACTGAATAGCAGGAAAAATAAAAAAGGAGCTGCAAAAGCCATATGTGCGGCAAAAGACAAGAAAAAGAAAAGTCGAAGTGACAATAGCGAGTCATTGAGTGACAAAGAGGACAACGAAAAAGAAAAGAAAAAATCCGTGTCAGTGGCAGAACTACAGGTAGTTGAGCTAAATGCTGCGCAAGCAATTGTGGACTTAGTTACTGTACCGATGAGAGAAGCAAAGAAAGGCAAAGTGGAATTGCTTTATGACACTGGAGCTACAGTGTCAGTAATCAAAAAGAAATATTTAAAAGAGAAAACGCCAGCCGAGAAGACGACCATGAAACTGACAGGCGTTACAGGGCATTAAGCATGCGTCATAGGAAAAATCACAACAACCATACAGTTAAAAGACAAAACTAGTAAGCATCCCGTTTACGTTGTGAGAGACGATTTCCCAGTTAGCTATCAAGGCATCTTAGAAAATGACTTTATGAAAAAGCACAATGCCAAGCCTGATTACGGAGCGGAAAAACTCTCGCTGGGAAAAACACGTTACAGTTACGCCCATATAAAAGTGTAAAATTGCAATTTTGTAGCGAAATAATCGTGAAAGCTGTTATTGATGGTAATCAGATCGGAATAGTACAAAGGGAAGAGACGCAGCCAGGAGTGTTTATAGGAAGCTGCTTGATACAACCGAAAGGAAATTTTTGCCTTGTGAGTATAGTAAATATTACGGAAAAAACAATAAAAATAAGCATTTAGCGTGTTAAATTGGAAGCGCTGGAAGAAGAGAGTGAGACCAGTAGCAAAGTAGCAAACGTAAGCATAAAAACGGAGAGGTCAACACGCCGCGAAAGAGTAAAAGAGGCACTGCGAGTAAAGAATTTAAATAAAGAAGAAAAAGAAACATTATACGAGATATGTGAGGAGTATTAAGACATATTCCATCTTGCAGGGAAGCCGCTATCTAAAACAAGCGCGGTAAAGCATAAAATACCTGTGAATTGACACCGCTCCGATAAACGTTAAACCATATAGGTTGCCGCAGAAGCATAAGCAGGAAGTAGAAAAACATATTGGGGAAATGTTAGAAAGCGGAATAATACGCGATAGCGAAAGTCAGTAGAACGCACCTTTACTAGTAGTTCCAAAAAAATGAACGCGTTCGGCGTGAGAAAGTTAAGAATAGTTGTAGATTTTCGTCGACTAAATGAGGCGACAATAGGCGATTCATTTCCACTGCCAAATAGTGTGCAAATATTGGACCAACTTGGGAATGCAAAATATTTCTCTCTCTCAACGTTAGATTTGGCGTCCGGGTATCATCAGATACCAATGGACAAAGAAGACAGAGGTAAACCGGCGTTTTCAACGCCGCATGGTCACTATGAGTATAACAGAATGGATTTTGGATTAAAAAACGCGCCGGCGACATTTCAAAGGTTGATGAACTCGAGTGATGGTACTACGGGGTATAAAGTGTTTTGTGTATCTCGACGACATCGTGATACACGGTGCGAGCTTGCAAGAGCACAGCAAGCGGCTACGAGAGGTGTTTGACAGGTTGCGGAAGTACAGTTGCAGCCGGATAAGTGCGAATTTTTTTGCACAGTGGTCACATATGTAGGGCACGTGATCACCGAGAAGGATATATCGTCGGATCCGTCAAAAATAGAGGCGGTCAAAAGGTTTCCGGTCCCGAAAAAAACGAAAGATGTAGAGGCGTTTATTGGTCTGGCAGGATATTATAGAAAATTCATCGACCAATTCTCAAAAGTAGCAAAGCCGTTGACACGACTGTTACAAAAAAAAGTAGCGTTCGAGTGGGGGCCCGAGCAACAGCAGGCATTCGATAATTCGAAAGATAAATTAGTTAGCGCTCCGTTGCTCGTGTATCCGGACTTTGACAAGAAGTTTATCGTCACAACCGACGCGTCGGGTTACGCGGTCGGCGCGGTGCTATCGCAAGGTACGGTAAGTCAGGATCGGCCGGTTGCATACGCGAGCCAAGTACTGAAAAAAGCTGAGCGAAACTACAGCACGACGGAAAAGGAGTTACTCGCAATTGTGTGGGCGGTAAAGCATTACAGACCTTACTTGTACGGAACGAAGTTCAAAATTATCACCGATCATAAGGCACTGGTGTGGCTTTTTAACGCAAAGGACGCAAAGGATCATCACAGATACACCGAAAAAGCCTTTCGAAAAGTGTGCGCTTGATATTGTCGGACCATTACCGGTGACAAGTAGCGGAAATAAGTATCTGCTAACGTTTCAAGACGGTCTCACGAAGTTTAGTAAGGCGATACCCGTTCCGAATCAAGAAGCCGCTACGGTAGCAACAGAGTTTGCGACGAAAATTGTGTGTGAGCACGGGATTCCGGAAACGATTTTAACGGATCGAGGAACAAACATTGTAAGCAAACTGTTTAAAAATGTTTGCAAGTTACTGCGAATAAATAAAATACAAACAACGGCCTATCATCCGTAGAATAACGGAGCATTAGAACGATTGCATAAGACGCTAACCGAGTATATACGTCACTACGTGAACGAGGACCAGACGGATTGAGACGAGTGGGTGCCGTACGCGATGTTTGCGTACAATACGACACCATACACGGCAACGGGGTTTACACCCTTCGAATTAGTGGACGGAAGGTGCGCGGAATTACCGACGCCTTAACAAAACCACCATCTACACAGTATAATTTGGAAAATTACGCACAAGAATTAAAAGAGAGATTGCGGGCGACAAATCAAATAGCGCGGGAAAAACTCAAAGAAGAAAAAGAACAGGCTAAGCGTTACTATGATAAGAAAGCTAAACCAGCAGCGTTTAAAGTAGGGGAAAAAGTCTTGTTGTATGATGAAACGCTAAGAAGAAGTAAATCTAAGATTTTAGAGTCAAAGTGGATAGGACCTTATGTAATAGTCGCGAAAACGTCAGACGTGACGTATGCAGTCAAAGCAGAACAGCGCACGCAAAATGTGCACGTGAATAGGCTGAAAGCCTTCATAGAAAATTAAAAAAACAAAAAGAACTTACCAGGTTGCCTTACTCATCGTCTGAGTTGAGCAGAACAATGAGGGGGTGGACGACGGGCGGCGGAATCCCCAAACAGATTACGCCGTCGTTGTCATCTACTTCCGGATCGGGAAAGGCAGGCGGCGGAGGCCGCGAACAAATAAAGATGGGTGATACTCTATTGACCACAGTACGATTCGACACCGCTCGATTCGACACAGATTTATTCGTCATCAAATTATTCGACACCGTACGATTCGACACCAGATTATTCGACACCGTACGATTCGACACGAAATTATTCGACACCGTACGATTCGACACCAGAT
>NW_018022667.1:0-6731 GCF_002006095.1 Pseudomyrmex gracilis | reverse complement strand
CAAATAATTTGGTGTCGAATAAATCTGTGTCCAATAATTTTGTGTCCAATAATTTGGTGTCGAATCGATCGGTGTTGAATCGTACTGTGGTCAAACGGAACACGCCCAATAAAGATCACCTCCGGGCTCCCCGGCGGCGGGCCCACGAAGATGCTGGGCGTCGCAGGGCGCGAGGGGCCGGAGCTCTCGGAGCTGAGCGAGGTCGTCGACTCTCCCAGGCTGTCGTTCGGCGAGGACTCCTCCGCACTGTCGTCAGTGCACGAAGAGTACACATATTTGGACATAGTTAGCACTAAAACAAAGTTTTGTTGAAAAAAAAGAGAGAAGGCACACTTGTAAGTCCTGTAACCAAACACTTACACTAACTGTTTCTCACAAGAAAAAAAACACTGAGACACCGTGATTACCGAGTCGGAGGCGAACAGGGTACTGGTGCTTGTTGTCATGAGGTACCATGTCCTGAAGAACAAAAGACGATCACGGGACGTCTTAAATATAAGTCCTAGAATTAAAATAAGAAGCGATAAAAAGAGCTTAGGCGGCAAGAGTAACAAACTCGAAGTACAACCGACGGTCGCGGTTCCACCTGTTAGGCGACACCGTTCGCGATAAAAGTAAAACGTAATGTATATAGGCGTATTGTATAAAACATTTTGCTTGCAGGAAAATGTTGTTAATAAAAGTAGTAATACTTACCTTTTGCGTCGCGTGGAGTGGAGCCGGGGACCAAGAATACCACATACGAAAATTTCAACACAATCCCAGCATGTACTACGAGAAGTACGCAACAATGCTCCACGTCAGCAAAAAGTGAAGATTAGTCGTAAGATTACACGTATCTACGATATATACGCGAGTAGAACAGGCGGAACGCATGTTAAAAGATACACAGGAAACATGCGAAACCGTAACGATAGTTCGCAAAACTAGGGAATTTTGCGAAGATTTTGTTGCAAAGTTACAGCAAAGATTGCAGAAGGTAGAAAGACTGGCCAGACGCGTTAAGACAATCGTGGGTACACCAACGCGTTACCAAAGACTAGTGGACGCGGTAAGCTCTGTCGCAAAAATTTTGTTTGGTACCATGAATGCCGACGACGAAAAACAGATATCGGAGCAAATAGAGTTGTTGAGTAAAAAACAAACCATGCTACAACATGTGATTAGAAATCAGTTGCAGGTTGTAAACGCAACAATCGCGCACGTACAAAACGTGGAAGAAATAGTTGAGAGAAACAAAAATAAGTTAAGAAACGCGGTATTAGAGATAACTCAAAAGGTGGACGATTACGCACAACAAGCAGAGTTAACCGAGTATTTTACGGAGCTACGAAGCGTAATCACCGAACTCGAATTCGACGTGGAAAGCGTCATGGAGTACATCACGGATGTACAAACGAAATTTGCGCAATTGGAAGTAGTACCCGTCGAGTTAATATTAAAAAGTCTCCGGGACGCGAGCAATTGGTCGATCCACGGGTTGCATTTCCCGTTTGCTGTAACTCTGGAGAACTGGCTAGTTATTAAAGAGTATGTAACAGTTGGCGTTTATTGTAAAGATGCGAGTGTGTATACTATTGTCAAGTTTCCTCTGGTAAAATCTGTAGAGTTTAACGTATTTAGGATAGTGCCACTACCGGTGCACGACCACGATAACGTGTTTACGGTAGCTCAAATAAAAAATCAGATGATCGCTGTAGATGTAAACAAACAGACATATTCAATCGTAATGAGAAGTCAGTTAGATCAATGCAAACATAAAAAACGATTACGTGTGTGATAACGTCGAGTCGATATACAAAGTGCACAGAGATGCGCCTTGCGAGGTGCAAGCTTCCATTAGCGAGTCGGGAGACTTTTCAAATTGTAAGAAGGAAACGGTAGTGACAAGTCACACGATTTGGATAAAATTGGAAACAATGCGTGTATGGTTATATTTGACCCTGACAAGCGAGTCAGTAATTTCCTGCAAAAATCAACAGAAAAAAAGCGAGATCGTGGACGGAGTTGGAGAGATAGAGTTGGCGAAGCAATGCAAGCTGATAACTTCAATTATATCAATTCACGCGAGTAAAGTAATAAACGGGGTACAAATTAATACGTATTTGCCGCGGTTTAATTTGTCAAACGTCAAAACAGTAAATCGCGCAGCTAAGAGCAAACCGGTAAAAATAGAAAGTGTGACAGAAAATAAGACGCAATTAAAAAAGTTGCGGGCGGAAGTAACGGAATTAACGGATGAAACAAATGACAGTAACGGTTCTACGAAAATCCGCACTTTATCTACCCAACAACGTCAGGCGTTACAATACTAGTAATAATCATAGGAGTAATCGTTTCCAAGTTAGTCAAAAATAAGGAAAAAAAAAAGTTAGCGCGTGTCGCTGTAGAGTTACGCAATGCGGAACGGCGAGAAAAACAAAAAAATACTTGTGCACAAAACGCTGAAACGGTAAGTGTAATCGTCACGTAGTGTAATCAAATATTGTAATCAAGTATTGTAAAATAATAATGATTGTAATCAAGTATTGTAAGATTGTACTAACGGAAAATGTCGGTTGCACACATTTTCTTTTTTCCGGAAGGGGGGAATGTTGTGCGGCAATTTTAAAAATAAAATAAAAGTTGAGTAAGATGAGGCCATTGAGCAATGTGATGAGACATCACTGTCATTGCTCAATGACCTAATTAGGTTGCGGAAAAGCAACAGTTTTAGAAAGAACTGCTGGTTGCCACAGAGTGCGACACATCGCCGCATTGTCTGAAGTGCAACGCAGCAAGTGTCGACACCGGTAACTAGCACGGTCGTTGCTAGGACCGGTGAACCTTCTGAATCAGCGCGATCGATCTACTATAAATCGATCGCGTGGATGAAGCAAGGCACATCGTGATTGGACTGCTAGCTCACTGTGTGGCTCCGTAAGCCTGAGAGCTTACCGCAGTAAGAAACAGCCATGTAAGGAACGTAAGAAACATTGTAATCGGAGCAGTAAAGATAATAATATAAGTTCAAGCATAGAGAACTTAATCTACTGCTACCCAACCTCCTCGACATCCAACACGTAATATCTACGCCGTCGGACATACTTGATTTTGCAGGGCTGGTCGGGCTCACGCCGCGTGCATGCACGGCGCGAAGCTCTCACCGAATTCCCGTCACTGGTCTTGATGTATTTCAGCAGCCGATTATAATGCAGCAAGCACATGCCAATTAGCACACCTGAGTGAAGCGCTCGCAAAGTCGGAAAAGCTAGTTCAATTTAGAATCGAAATGACGGTAAACTTTGCTTGTTTCAAATGGCGAGTCCGCCGTGGAGTTCGCCACACGGAACAAGAGCTATGCGCTCTCCGATCCGATAGATCCCCCAGTACGGTACGATAGGTTTCTGCTTCGATTCGGTACGCTAGCGGTACGATATTTCTCTTTCGTTCAATACGATATCGGCACTCTTGTAATTATCGCTAATCTACACGCTCTTCAAGGCGGCAGAGATCGAGACTGTCCAATAAACCCCAAACAAATTTCAACGACCGAGCTTACTCTAGCTGACGCGACGGCGTATTCAAGGTACGCTCGCAACTAGCTGAACGATGCCCGTTTTAAAAAGTCCGCGGGAAAGTAAACAAACGCGCACCTGGGACCTGTGCGAACTTTCTCTCTTTTATTGCTTTTCCGAATCGCACACCCCTCACTCTAAGCAGATCACTCGGAAAATCCACACCACCATGTTTTAGAACATGCAATAGCGGTACGATAGAGTAGCGTGCAATGTCGCAATTAGCGACGTGACTATCCAAAAGAGAGCGTAATAAATACGTTAGATTACCAGGTAGCGGTACGATAGATCGGTACAATAGTCAATAGAGCAGCAGGTGACAGATAAGCTGTAGATATTACGCAGGACGAAAAACGTTACGATAGCGTTAGATTGATGATACGATAATCAGTTCGNGATTCGGTACAATACCCGGTACAGAATATGGCGGTCGCGACACGATACGATAGACAAAACACTTTTACACGCAAAACACAACAAAATGATCAGAATGCTGCTTGGCGCGTTACCGGAACTCCAGGGCTTGTAATACTCAATAAAGTAATTACGCGAGACGCACTTAGACCTACGAACTAATACCACAAAGCCCCGTGAAGTCCGTTTCTAGACGCTGCCGAAAATTCGAAACTATGGCAAAGATTATGTCCTTGCCGGTATCAATACGCGAGATTCAGCGACTAGCCTCGACACGAGACTCGAGTAACGCGGATTCGTGGCTCACAATTAAACGAGGGCACCTCACCGTACGTCGTCGTCGCTCTCCATCCAGAAAATTCGATAAGTTTGTTGTTGAACGCTAGATCGTCGGGAGTGCCGTCAGTGCGTCCGTCCCGTTTGGTAGATAGCGACCAAGAGAGCGAGGATCGCAATCGATTCGGGGTCGATGCGTCTGAGCGCGTTAGGGTCGCGTAAGGTAGATCGCTGCGACCAATCAGGTCGCGAGGGGCGCTACCCGCGATGCTCGCGCTCGGCGACAGGACCCGCGGCTGCAAAATTCAAATAGATTACCGGGTCCTCGCTAGCGAAAATGCAGCACCAGATATTTCCAAGCGTTGGATGTCGCAGATTTAACAAAGAGGCAGCATGCGGTAGCGCAGCAGGATAGCAGTTGCAGGTTAGCAGTGAAGGTTTGCAGCAGGCCTTTTCGATGCGAAAGGAAGGTCAAAGCTGTCTCCATCGTTGTGTGTTCGTATTTCTTCTTCGGCTACCCGGCGCCGAGGTTTGCTGTTTTCGTCGCAGTCTTCTCTCGCGCCGCTTGTTGTTTGAGACTCACCCTTCTGGCCGTCGTGCGAGTGCCTAGCTGCGACTCCACGCACGCCCTTCTCTCTCGCTTTCTCTCGCCTTTATCCAACAATCGACGGCTCCTGATAACAAAATAAGCGACAACAAATCTGATAACAAAATAAGCGACTAAATCTAACGCACGCAAGCAAGCAAGAACGCCCTGGAGGATCCTGGTGCTTCCCAGACGGCTCGCACTCCCGGACTCTCGCGATCATTCGAGCTTTTGTGGTGAGGGAGGAGCGACGCGATTACCACGTTACAATGTAAATATGAATAATATACAATTTTAAAATTGTATACACACACACACACACACACACACACACACATATATATATATATATATATATATATATCTGTAACTTATTTTCTTTTTTTTTCGTAAAATGTGTATGAACAACATAAACCAATTTCTAAGTTGTAAAATTTAAACATGCGTAAATAGAACTTACAAATATAATCGATGTTTATTATGCATTTAATTCTGATTATATTGAAGTCGTAATATAAATTATAGTTTGCACTTTTAACCAAAGTTTACACCAAAGTAGCATGCTACGTGTGTGATGTGCTGTTTTGATAGTTGAAACGAGAAGCAGTGTCATAGCTCACTTCTCTCTTCAACTAATCGAAGCTGCACGTGCTACCTCGATGTGAACGTCAGCATAGACGCGATTTTTATTTTTTATACAAAACATACTTTTATATTAAATATATTATTATGTGCGGAAAAATAGTTTGTTTGCCATTTAATTTCATTTCCGATTCCTTGCAGTCATCATACTGTATCCACTTCTGATTTTTTCGATAACATATAGCGGTGTAATGTCCGATGTCTTTCTCATTTGAATGTCTTGTATATTTCAAGGGTAATTTATGATTTATTATTCCCACTAAAGTGTGTTCTTCCTTCATAAATGAAAACTTGATTGATTTTGNAATATTATCTAATTTTTTACTTAATAATTCTTCATCATTTCCATATACTTCGAATATAAGGTAGTATTCTGCAACAGTAAAATATTACATATATACATACTAGCAAGGTTACTAATTCACACATTCTAAGATAATAATGAAAATACCATTATAAAAAAAAATCTTAAAAATTATATTATTTTATAAATTAATAGTTATTGATATATAATTATATTTAAGTAAAGAAATACTTGTGTGTGATATTGATGTTGTTTCCAAACCATCGCAACTTGTATGGCAACATCGGTGTGGGTGAAAAATAATGTTCTGCTCTAATCGTTCAAAATTCTTTTGTATTAACATATCTAGTTTTATATTAACTGGATACTGGTAAAAATTTGATTCTATCCGCACAACCATTAGAACATTTTGATACCTCTCGGAAGGTTGGATAGTTTGTAAATANCTTATTACATAAATATCCAACAGTAACCTGACAATCTATTACAATTAAGTTGTTTCGTTGAATATTACCTGAAAATATTTGCATTAAAATTTGAGCACGTAATCTGTAAGACATTGCACGTACACCTTGAGACGTCATATCAGCGACTAATTTTACAAAAATGTTATTTTTTGATTCTCTATCAACTAATTGTTTCATACCATTTTTATCGAAATATGCAGCGACAATCAGTTGCAAAATGCTATCAAAAGCAAAAGTATTGGTAAAGGAAATATTTTTTCTTACCAAAANTAATTTTTTTTATATCTAAATTTCCACCATTTTTAATAATTGGTACCTTACGTATTTTTTCCTCTAATAAAAATTTGTTGTCGATACTTTGTAGTCCCTGTAAATACTTTTCTTTTCCTTTAAATTGTGCTTTTTTTGATAATGCAAGACCACGCCAATCTTCTATTTCCTTCGATGCAAGTGTACTCTGTCCGTTAATACTTTGCATTTTCTGA
>NW_018022666.1:3749-19509 GCF_002006095.1 Pseudomyrmex gracilis | reverse complement strand
ATATATCACGTTACTACTTTTGCCACTGTTGGATCAGTGGCAAAAAATAATAATAAAATCTTATCTTTAAAATAAAACTCTTATCTTAAAATATATTTACACTAAGAAACATATTTATATACACAAATATATATAAATATTTAATATAATATATAGATATGTACATTTGTAAAAGTTAAGACCACACCGTTTGAAAATTTTGAAAAATTTTGTAAGGTTAAGTTATGTATATTACAAGTTTGTACTGTTCGTACACACACTGTATATATCGCGTTCCATTTACTGTGGCAAACTGTGCTCGAGTGTGTTAATCTGTGTCGATTTGTGTCCCTTAAAAGGAAAGCAGCCCTTATGTAAATGGGTACGTTCAGACAACTCAACAGTTGAGAGATCATCACTTATGATAAGACTATTCTTCAAGATCTGCTGCGATTCCAAAAGTATGATCCAATCAGAAGTGATTATCTCTCAACCGTTGTGCAACTGTTGAGTTGTCTGAACGCACCCAATAGGTCTTTATAGGTAAGTTCCATTTGCTGTTTGCAACGCTCATGGAATTATTTCATCCTTGTTTTTCATTGAAAGTTGAACAAAGATTGGTAACGCTCACGAACGTTGCGAACGGCAAGTGAAACAACTTATCCTATGTAGATAGAGATGCGTTCTGTTTTCTGCATTGTGCGCACATTTATTCATAGTTCACGTCACGTATACTATAGATCATGCGCGCATATGCACGAAACGGAACGTGTCCTAGGTCTTAACATGTATTTGAGTCACGTAGTGAACGTAAGCCGCGAGCCGCCGAGTCGATGCTTCTCTTTCCGCTATTCAGGTCGGCGTCCATTTGCAATTTCTTGCTGGTTTACACGAGCGTCTTTCATTGATAAGCTGTTTTTTTATCCATTCATTTATCGTAAGTATGTTTACTAATAAAAAAGTTTGTGTTTTAAGGATTTCGTTTTATCTTTCGATTATTCCTGAAAAATATTTGAGATGGAGGAACTATGAATAGATATTTCTCGTAGAACTTCGGGATATAGATCTGTCGTTTTTTTGGAAATTTTATTGTTCTCGTGTAAAAACTCATTTATATTGCAATTTTCCAATATATTCGCGTTTAGAACAAAAAGTCTAATTGCTCTTCTTAAATGTCTTTATAAAAGAATTGTGTGTTACACCGCATTGGGTATTTTTATAAAAGTATACCTGAAAACTGTTGCTAAAGTTTTATAGAAGTACAATTTATAAAACACAAATTTTCTTTATATTTTATCAAACAGTTTTTTTTAGACAATATTTCTTAACACTCTTAGATCTTTAAGTTTAATCTTTCTCTAAAAAATATTGCATAATATACTTTTATACAAATGTACTTAAAAAACTCCAAATTTTTATTAATGCACAATTTACATGAAAAAAAAAGGAAGCTTAAACAATGGACGGAGGCCCTGGTGGTAGAGGTGGATTTCGTGGTCGTGGAGGTCCTGGAGGAATGATGAGAGGACGAGGTGGATTTGGTGACAGAGGAAGGTAAACATTTTGTACTTAAGTAAATATACAATAAAAAGTTATAAGCCCCTTGCACAATGGAAGGAATAGCGATAGCAATAGAAATAACGCAGTTTTAGACACAGAATTCCAACTCGTCGGAAATTTTATTGCTATTGCTTATTCTGATTTTCTGATCTGCATTGATACATGTGTATTTTTGTATGTTAGATTCCGCTGTTCCTACCGTTATTTATAAATATAAACTCTTTACAACTGGTAATATTTCTATCGCTATCGCTATTCTGTCTATTGTGCAAAGGGCTGTACACATACATATGTAGATCTTTATATGTAATCAGTTAATGTTATACAATTGCAATAATACAGAAAGTTTTATATTTTTTCTTTAACAGAGGTGGCCCTCCTCGTGGTGGTATGATGCGTGGTGGGAGAGGAAGCGGACCTGGTGGAAGCATGAGAGGAGGTCCGCCAGGAATGAGAGGCAGGGGTGGCCCTCCTGGTCGAGGAGGACGAGGTGGTCACTTTCCTCCAGGGTAAATATATCTTATATTTTATTTTATTATATAAATTTTTACGCTTTATAATTAAGAGACTAAGAGATCAAGAGAAAAACCAATTTAATTTTTTCAAAGTCAGAATTATAAGAGCTATGTTAAAACTTGGTTGTTTTCGTCATTTATAGACCACCAGAACCAGGAATGTCTAGTGGGCCTGGAAATGGTCCACCGCCCCTAGGAATGGGTGGTCCCCCACGCGGAGGCGGTGGGAGAGGTGGAGGAAGCAACAGTTTCCGTAGCAGAGGTAGAGGTGATTTCGGCAATCGTGGTGATAGCCGTGGAAGCAACAATTTCCGAGGCCGTGGTGGTCTTGATCGAGGTAGAGGAGGATCTAGGTAAGATAACCTTAAATTTTTGCAAAGTTTTGAGATACAACAAGTACTTTATACTTGTGATTTTATTATATGTATATTATTATATTAAGTTTTTAAACATTTTTATTTCTTTAGGGGAGGAGGTGGTTCAAATAGAGGCGGACCTAGTCGTGTTGGTGGCTTTGGTGATCGTGGAGGTCGAGGAATTAGCGGTGGCCGAGGTGGTCCAACAAAGCGAGGAGGAGGCCCTCCGAGCACTGGACCATCAAAACGGCCACGTTTCGATCAGCCTTCACAACCATCCAATGGATACGCTACTCAACCCAGGTAAACTTTAAGGACAAACTTAAAAAAAGTATTTTTCAATTATTTAGTTGTACATGATACAATTTTGCTTTATGATGATTTTAGCCAAGGAAGTTACGGCGGTTCAAATAATACTTATGGTGGTGGCCAGCAGCAGCCGCAACCACAGCAAGTAGGAGGATATGGTGGAAGTGGATATGGTGGTTCACAAGGATACCCTCAGTCTTATCAGGGTTATGAAAGCTATCAGCAACCTCCAGATTACGCACAAACAACGGTAAGTGTGAATGAAATTTATGGTAATAATATAACAATTATAGTGCTAAAAACAATTATGACTTAAAGCTCGTTGAAATTAATAACAAGATATATATAAGGCCTTACGAGCCATTCGCAGGATGTTTGAGTAGAACATCCTGCGAATGGCTCGTAAGGCCTTATATATATCTTGTTATTAATTATAATGCTGTTTCTTTTGGAAAAATAGAAATTTTTTCTTTAATATCTTATGAAATTTTAATATTGTTGGACTTATTTGTTTAATATATACATGAAGGTTTAGTCATAAAAATTTTAAATAAACAATACTGTATCTTTTATAAAAGTAATAGGTTTTCTACTCGTTTTTATAATGGAAACGATTTACAATTTATACGATTCCAGGCATATCCATCTGCACCACCAGACAGCAGATATGGCGGAGCGTCGTCTGTTCCAGCAGCAGGTTTCGGTGCTAATGATCCTTACAGTTATGGCAAAGCTCCACCATCGGGTAAGTTGCAAAACAAAGGAAAACGAAAAAAAGATCACGTATATACGCCACGTGGGTTCTATCATTTTGTTTTATTTCTTACAACTTTTGTGTCTTCCTCTTTTGCGACAAGACAGATCGAAAAAAGACTCGATGCACGTTGTTTTTATGTATTTAACCTAGCATATATACCTAGTTCGATTCAATTTGTTTCATATAAATCCTATAAGATGATATTCTCTTTTGTTATTTTATTTTAATTATCGAAATGTTAACATCTGGAGGTATCGAGTTGAATTGAGGTCTAGCCATGTATCAGGACACTGTGTATAGATAGATCATTAATATTACGTGATACATGTTCAGCCAATTACCAGGAGGCAGTGCCAGCCGCGGGGCCAGGGGGTGGGGGCGGTGGTTACGCCCCTGCTAACCCGTATGACGAGCGATCTAATGCGATGCTCCGGGGTGGTTACTCAACGCAACCGTACGGTTAGTTATTTCGTCCGCTCACACCATATACAGCTCATTATCATGCTTTTGTTGTGGCCGTTGGGGCGATCCTTAAGGACACGTTAAACACTGAGTGAAAAAAAAAATTTTTTTAATTTGCAGCGAAGAAACGACTGAAATATTTTATTGCTATAACATCGGCGTTATCCAGTTGTAACAAATTCTGTTGTTCGTTGACCATATATATTACATATTACGATATTAATAAAAATGTCCTTCGAGAAAGATAATAATATTCAATGATCCATAAGTAACTTTATTAAACTGAACATATTTTTCTCAGAAAGTTTGCAACAAATTTGCCTACATATACGTGCACTGTTTTTGTAAAAACTCATCGTCTTCGATAATAAATTCTTAAGGATTGCTCCTCCTTGATGCTCTTGTTTTCCGGATGACGTCTGAAACATTATGTTCCTTCGTAAAAATATGATTTGATTCAGACGAGAAACGATCTGACGATTGTGACAGAGAGGAGCACATTTTGTTTAATCGTGAATCTAGAAACGTGGATAACTTTTGGTCTTCCGGAAGCTCGTACTAATTTTTGTTGTACTTTCGTGCATTGTGTTTCACTCGCGATTACTGACGCAGAAGAGTTGCGTAGGGTTTCACGAATCCCAACATAGCAAGAAATGTAAATATGTGAACGCTTTCATTAGGATATCAGCACTGCAACACTGCCTCCTGCTCTTTCACAATGCAGAACACCAAGTGTGAAATACGAAACACCATATAATATTTGAAGAATGTGCAATAAAACATTTATATGTGTAAAACGATCTTATAGAAAATTATTATTATTATGATCACTTATCACAATATATCTTATTAATGTAATACTAATGTAGTTGTCTTTTAGTCTGTTTGTTTTGTGATTTTTGTCCTTTACTTCAGTAGTGTTTTAGTTATGTTTTCTCATTAACTTATATAATATAATTTTCATTTATTTATTTTTGTTCAAAAAATGAGAAAGTACAGATTTATGTAACATACGTCTGTGCAACAGAACAATACTTTTTTTTATTATATATATCACTTTTTTTTTTATCTGTTCCTCGTCTGAGTCATTTCTTCTTTCTGTGTTTATAACATTCATTGTTGTGAAATATTATCTAAAACGTCGTTCTCTTTGTGATTGCAGATTATCCTAATCAGGACGGTCCGAATCAAGTTTATGGGAAACAAGAATATGGTAAGTACAAATCGCAATACAAAAAAGTCATTCATTGATCACAAGAAGAGAGATGTAGTTAGATTGGAAAAGAGAAATTTTAGAAGTGTTGCAGGATTACGTATTTCAGACTGACACTCTATCGCACATAAGTATGATAAAGAGATAAATAAATAAAAGAAAAACAAACGAGAAATATCAAAGCAATTTATATACAAAAAAGTCAAAGAAGTTTGAAAAAAACCTATTTATCTGATTTCGCAATATTTACATAAGTATACGCATTAACAAAATTACACAGAAACGCGATTACTCATCGCAAGAATATTCGTAATTTATAACCAAGTCCGAAACTAAAGTTTTTACAATTATTTGAATAATCAAATTGGGCAAAACACAAATATTACGATATTTTATCGTGTGCGCGCATACACACTCATAAAAAAGAGACAAACAGGCAAAAAAGTAGCGATATCGTTAGAAGAATTTGTATATATGTATATGTATTTAGGACGCTCTCGATTTTTATATATAATATACATGTAGAGAGAAGAGAGCAGAAATGCAAATTCTGTTTTCCGAGTAATGGAACGGTGGAGCTATGGTTGTTTGCAGGTGGCAGTGCTGGTTACCAAAACGCCCAGTCTCAACGACGTTATTAAAGATATCGACATATAATTAGTTTGTTCATTATATAACTTTCAAAGTAGATAATATTCGTCAATGACGTGTAACCGAAAACATCTTTTTTAAGAAGAAAAGAGAGAAAGAGAGAGAGAGAGAGAAAAAAGAAACAAAATAAGACATGTAATGTGTCTCTCCCAGTGCATGCAAAAATTTTGAGGAGAACTTTTTGTTCTTACTAACACAAAAAAGAGAACACACTAATGACAATCGAAGAATCTATAGGAAAAGCAAGTTAAGATGAGCCTTTCCGAATCGAAAAAATATTAGAATTATATCAAATTATATATCTCGGTTTTCGGAAAGGCTGATCGCGCGCAATGCATAGAGTGTCTCAGAAAGATGGGAGAGAATTGATGTTAGAGATACAAAAATTTTTTAAGATAATGTTTTTTTTTTAATGTAACTTATAAATTGCTATTTTTTATATTTCACTAATTCGACACAATTTTACATAACTGATTTCGTTTCACTCGAGTCAGAACTGACGAGTTTTCATAGTTTCCGATCAATTTTCGAACTTTTCCCTGCGTATTTCTTACATTCTTTTCGTTTCTTTTATTTTAGCTCATG
Source organism: Pseudomyrmex gracilis (assembly GCF_002006095.1). Classification (NCBI taxonomy): domain Eukaryota; kingdom Metazoa; phylum Arthropoda; class Insecta; order Hymenoptera; family Formicidae; genus Pseudomyrmex; species Pseudomyrmex gracilis. The sequence goes on along the minus strand of NW_018022666.1, from coordinate 13,122 downwards.
CGTTTTTTTTTATAGCTTAGTTCGACATCGGGAAACAATAACGGCTTGATAGTTCTCAGTAAAGAGATTTTTGAGAACATATCTCTCTCTGTATGTATATTATCCAGTTTCTATATATTACTAAGAAACTTATTCTTTCTATTTACTAAAAAGAAACTTTCTATTACTAATTAATTCCTGTCTATTTGATTAAAAATTTATGTTTTTGCTTATTTAGTTGAGTTAAAAATCAGACTTGTCAGCTCTGATCTGAAGAGAAAAATTACACTGGACAATTGTTTGCAATTTGATTTTGTTATAAAGTGGAGTCAAAGGAATTTTTTAAAAACGTAAACGTAACGTTTATTAAATAATTCTTGAAGAACTTCATACAATTCCACATTATTTTTTCTAAGACGCTCTTTTGCATTATCTTTTGCTTTCAAAAAAATCTTCCATTCCCGTTTAATGTCTTGATAACCGTGCACGTTTATCGATGTATCACTCAATCAATGATATAAAGATATATTTTATATTTGACACTTAGCAATGTACAACACTACGTGTTACTTTTCTACGTCATTCGTACGTAGACGATCTAGGATTAAGTTCAAACTTTGTGAAGAGATTTAATCCTTCTATGATTTCTAGTGTAATTCAATGCAGTAATAATTATACACAACAATGACACAATGCGACAATGACGATATTTGTAAGTGCAAGGACGTTCGTTCCTGTTTTTGTAAATAGAAACTGAAAAAAAAAAAAAAAAAAAAAAAAAAAAAAAAAAAAAAAAAAAAAAAACGAGCCAATAGTTTCCATTTTGTCTGTCGTAATTATAAATAGTCTGAAATGAAAAGCGCAATTTAGCAAAAATATGTGTATTTTGTCTCTCCTCTCGTAAAGGTTAAAAAGAGAACAAACATTTATTTGTGAATTGAATTACAGTCTTTATAAATGAGTTCTCTCTCAAAAATTGATGAATTCTAGCAAGAATAATCGAGAGAAACTTAAATTTTACACCATTAAAAACTTGGTAAAAATTATTTGTTTGATATTTTATTCTAATTGTTATTTACTGAGGTCATTTTATAATTTATTGTACGAGTTTTTGTACTATATATATGAATTTTATAAGTATCTGTAATTCTCTGTAGTTTAAGTGTACAACAATTTACTTCGCGTGTGTGGCTGTGTTACACTGGTGAAGACGTAATCTTTATTTATTAAAAAATGCATACAATTATTTAGTTAAACGAAAGAAATATCCACGCATATTGATGTAGAGGTTGTCTTTCAATAAGCTATTGTGTCAGTCAAGAAGGCGCAAAATAGGATATTAATTGAATATAGAAAAATCTTTTAGTATCACTATCGCGCATATTATTTTATATTAATTAACGAAATTTGCACGAATTACTTTTAGTGTGTTTGTGTACGAAAAATATGTCATACGAATAACTATATAGCGTATCATTGTAATTATCTGGAACTATTGTAAGTATAAGTGCTCGATTGAAATGAAATATTGAAAAAGACAGAAAAAAAGAGATCAAAATGGTGTTACATCGAAGATTTCTTATTATTACCTCACCTGCGGCGTAAGAAAAAAGAACAGACGAGACACGAAAACCAGCAACTGCCCTAGGAAGACAGACTAGAAAGCTTGAATGAACAGAAAAGGGAAAAAGTCGAACAAAGACGTTCCCTCAGTAGTGTAGCAACGAAGTAGGTATGACACACATTTTAGAAAATCATCTTAGTGCAAACCTCTCTGAGTTCACAGAGCCATTTTTTTATTTGCAAATTCTTCGATCAGTTTGGAATCAATTCTAAGAAAATTTTCGAAGTCCAGATATATTTAAATCTTTTTAAAAAGAAATAAAACTGTAACGTTTAAAAATTGATATAAAAATCTATACTGAAAATAATCTATTGTTGAAAAACTTACATTTTGTCAAAAAATTTGTCAAATATTCTAAATAGGCGTCTAATAATTATAGCCATTTCACGACACAAACTAATTGTTTTTCTATACTTTTATTAAAGATGCAAGTATTATTTCTCAGAAATATTGATGTAAGTACAATTACAACACTGTGTGTGTGATGTCTAAGTGAGAAGTAACTAAGGTTTAAATAATTTAATTAATAAAATTGTGAAAAATGAGTTTATTTCACAGGCTTAGCGACAAGCTGAAATACTTTTAGGAAACAATGAAAATCAAAGAGCGAGTGAGAGAGAGATTGAAAACTATCGTCCCTCCAGCAAGAACATATTAAATTTGCTAAAGATCGTTCTCCCCATTTAAGAAATGACCAATCAAGTCACCGTAATCAGTAAAACTAGCATAATGTATTTTTTTTAATTGTTTTTAGATATAGTAATAAATATAAATATAACTTTAATATTAGAGAGAAAACTTGGTAACTCTTTATGAATTTATACGAATACTTCAGGCTTTTTTACTCTACACGTTACATATATACGTACGTAATATAAGATAATTTAACAGTTTTTCAAAATATTAGTTTCTTGTGCACACGAAAAAAAACAGTTAAATTACATATTTTCTCACATCTCAATTAATTTTATTAGTCTATGATAAATATTAATATATACATATATATAGCAAAATAAATGCTACGTGAAAAAATGTGTATGGGACAAAAAGCGAGCAAACAGAGTAATGAAATTTTTAAGAATCACGCTCTATACGTGCGTAATGCAAAATATGCGTAATAAACGAAATTAAATGAAAGTCAAATGTTCGAGTAGACTTCAACCGAAAAAGCTCTCAGGTGAGTAAATACAAATAAATATAATTTATCCGTTCTTTGAAAACCTATCAATTTTCAAAAAAGAACATGTAACATATGTATATTTACATTTGTACATACGAGAGTTAATTAATGAGTATTGTTAAGTAGTAACAGGTAGTATTCTTCGGCTATATTGTTGGATTTATCGAGTGTGAAGTTTTAGCAAAAATACTATATCTATCTGCTCTAAGAAATATACAATGTATATACAACAAGCAGAGTTGCGTTTCTTTATTTTTATGTCTCGTGTAAGATATATATGTGTGTAAAACACAGCCTAAAATAAAACCGTTCGCAAACAAATAAAAATGTACGTAGGATAAGAATGGAAGAAATTCGTGGAATTACAACTTTTTTTCATAAGAACTTGCAATAACAACATATTAAAAGTTGTTAAAAAATGTAAATAAATAATTTTGTTATTTTATAAACGTACAACGGACAGGCGTTAGATTATCTAAAAGAAAAAACCTGAGAAAAATTGTCTAATGACTTTTGACTGCAATGTAGAAATACCTAAATAAATGACAAAGGTGTACAAGGTGTGTAAGAGATGTAAAAAAGCGTAATAATTCACTCGATAATAGACGTAATTTCTCGACAAAACAAGTAATACTCTAAAAATAATAAAATATAAAAACTAAAATAATCGATATAAGACAGATTAGTTTTACAAGTTAATCGCAAAAGAGATTCCGACTCTCGTCTGACTTGTTGCTGTTGCTTTCTCTAGGTTGATCACGACACTACTAAGTGCCAATGGTTGAACATCGTGGCCCACATAAAATCCTCGATAACTGCCACATGACTGGCATCGCAATTTTTCGATGATCGAAGAAACGACGTGCCCGCAATCGCGGTGAGTCCAAGACGAAGATAAAATGTATTAACTTGCAACTTTATCTCACACATATATATATAATTTTATGAATTATTTCCAGATCTCGACTAGCCAACGTCAGTTTTTGACCAGTCGTTTTAACGAAAAAGACTCGAATCAGGTCGGAATATCGTGTCGCACACAAAACATGTTTTTTTACGATATTATTTCTCGTAAGAAAATTTGGAATAATAGTTCTTGACTAATTCTAGTTTGACAAAGACGTACATGTTTCCCTCGAAATTATACAAGTCACACATAATTTTATTTACAAAAACTTTTTATTTTATATATATTAAACTTCTATATTTTTTTATAAACTTTGTAAGATATGTCATAAATTAAACTTTGTTTAAACTTAAAGTCATCTAAAAAGTCTTTGGCTGACATAGCCGAAACAATGTCAATTTGTATAATCTAAACGTATTACGCGAAGTTGCACAAAAGATTGTTTTCACTTACCGCGTATTTCTATTTACTAGTACTCATCGCAGGTGCATTTTATACGCGCTATGTGTTCGTTGTACGTGAATCTCAGGTGTCGTGCTTGTACATCGACGTTGCGTCCGCGTACGACGTCGTTTTTTCTTCATACCAGTCAGATACAGACCAATCAGCGTTAAAAGTTCGGTTATCGTCGTTTTTTTTCACATTCCTAATATTGTAGTTGATACTTTCGGAAGAGACGCTTCTGCTCGATCGAGATTGATATATATATATATAACGATTTGCACCAATATATCGTGGTCGATGATCTTGAGAAAGATTGACAGCTTGTCCACGATCTTACACTCCTTGACGTTTTTTTTGGACAATAAAATTATGATTGGTTCGCGCAGTTGTACAGAGAAGCTTCGTCCAGATGATGACCGCGTCTTTCTCGACATGGTCTTTACATTATTTATCGTTGCGTTGTCTTCCGAAATATTCAAAATCTAAATTGGAATTGTCGGACACAATTTTTGATTTAACATTAACGCACGTCTTTTTTTTTTTTTTTTTAATTGAATATCGGGTCTTCTTCGGAAACTTTCTCTTCGCTGCTTTTGACATTTAGACTCTGATAACTTTGCCGATACGTTGGCTATTTTATCATCGGTGAATGCCTCAGCAGTTCTGGAAGATAATAATGGAAAGTGAAACAAAATTTTTATATCTTATATAAATCTGTAGAAGTGACAAAAAAAAATATATATTTAAAAAGACATTCCGGAGGTATTACAAGCTTATTTTTCTTACTACATATGAACTATTGTACTAATGATTTTTATTACCATTTAGAATAATATTATGTATATCATGTAATAATATCACGAAAAAAGAATAACTATTTGACTTTTATATATAAAATAGAAAAGCTTCACACATACACATTAATTCTTCGTAGACTTACATATCTTCTCCCAGACCCGCTCAAAAATTTGTACATTAGTGTCTTTTTAGTAAAAATTTGTTTTTTTAGGAACTTGTATCTTCGAAATTAAAGATTTTTAAAAATTTGTTTTTTATCGACGCATGATCGTCCAAAAACTTTTGATTAAAAAAAAATAAATAATATTGAATTTTTCGCGGAGATGTTAATTTTAAAGTCGCGTGGATCTCACAGATCAAGTTAGTCCAGAAGTTACTCATGGAACAGGTGCTCTAAGCAAGTCGCTTTTAGAGGGGAGGATTTTGTCCAAAACAAGATGAGGTAACACGTGACTATTATGTCTACATCTGCGGCAGCCAATGAGGAGCGTGGACACTTTTTGCGTACTTGTCCCTTAAATAACCTGTGTGTAAGCGTCTCAAAACTGAACATTGTGCGCTACGCTTCAAGAGCAGCTTTAAATATTCTGCCAAAAACTTGCGTGATATTTTTACATACATCCAAGTAAGTCAAGTATATACAAGATATATATATAACATTTTGTTATAACTGTATTTTGTAATGCTTTTATTGTTATTTTTCATTAGTAAAAGTAAAAAAAGGAGAAAATAATACAGGTGCCATGGACAATATTAATATAAATAATAAACTTTAACACGTTCCGTGCCATGTAGGTCGTGTACGCTCCACGCTGAACTTTCCATTCAAACTACTTCGAAATTTTCCTTATTAAAAATAGCAAATTTTGAAAAAAGTTTTTGTAAAATTATGTATTGAGATGTTTTAAATATCATATATAGCACATCTTAAATTTTACACTTTTTTCTTGATAATTATGATTTTTGCAGTATTGTAAAGTATCAATCGTGATAACGTGGAGTATACGACCTACGCAGCTAGAAAGGAAAGTCATCAAGGGTTTGATTTGGTGCCCTTATGGCTCAGTGGACCTGTTAAACGAAACGCATTTTTTGAGTTTGCTGCAAAACAAACCGCGACTGCTTATCAAAAGCATAGATCGCTAAGTGGCATTCAGCAGAAAATCTTGTAACAGTTGCAAAGCAGCTTCCTTCCGAACGCAGCCATTATCTTACACATATGCGGACACTCACGCACATACACATGCACACACTGATATACACGCATATCTTTGCTTGCCTCAAGTATAAGTACATAGACTCGCTATAGATCCGGTCTCGGGGGCTGTAGGAGCTGAAAATTCTCGGAAACGAATCTATAGCTGGAGCCTCGATCCACGAGACTATCGAGTATCATGGAAGACAGCAGCGGACAAAATAAAGCGGCCGCATCTACGACTCCGCGCAGGCAGACATAGTAGGGAAGTGACTTGTGTGTGCGTGTAAGTACGTGTGGCGAGGAAGACGCTCAGGTGGACTTATAACTGGCGGATCTATAGCGAGAGTCTACTGTAGCATCATAAATCGATATCACTACTGCATAAAGTATGGAAATCGTAATTTTAGGTTGGTATTCATAGTCGGATCTTATATTTAAGATTATCTTAAGTTTATCTTCGATGGTGTACGATTCGAATGGTGTACGAGTAGTTTTATTGGCTACATCTGAAGATAAACTTAAAATGATCTTACCCAGATAGCCAAATGTAAAAACTCAATATAAAGCAAATCATTGTATAGATTAAGTTGCTCGCCAATTGCTGTTGTGTTGTTTTTCTTTAAAGCAACGAAAATGTTTTTGTCAATTCAGTATCAATATGCTGAGTTTTACTGTCAATCAATTGTTGTAGCCAATGTTTATGACAAGTGAGTGAGCAATATGTGGGCAATAATTTTTATTCATAAGTTGAGAAAAATAATATAAGTTTATTGCCGATGAGATGTTGGGAACTTGCTGTTATTATATTTTGAAAACTGTTGCTGGTAAGAACATACTGAGAAGAGGATACACTCTTTTGTTACATTGCTGAAAACATATGAGCAATATTTGTAGCAAGTTGCCAACAATTTGCACTCAGTTGGCTATCTGGGTAAATATAAGATTCGATTATAATTACTCTGCCTTAGGGTTCCATATCTCGAAATTATATAATATTGTTCACCGGACTTTGTGCCCACTGACTCTTTTGTTCTACGTGTTGAGAACTATAATGTAACAAAGTTTCAGAAAAATTACCCGAAAGCCGTTTTCCATAAGAATCCTGCGGAGTTCTTTCAATAAAATGTTCCAGAAAATATAAAAGTATACGTGTGTGTATGTATGTGTATACACATATTGCTTTTTTACAGTTTTCAGAAATTTCGGTGTCTGTCAAAATTGATGACAAACCGTAAATTTGTTTTCAGTTTTGGCCGAAAGTCGAAACTGAAAAAGATGATTTCGATCAAACAGTACCAAATTGTAGAGTTTTTTTCAGCGCCATCTGGTGCAGTCTTCTTTAAATTAAAACGGACATGAGCGGGAGATCGAATGTGACTGATTCGAGAGATATTGATATTTGTTCGAGCAAAATGAACAGAAATATCAAAAGTTGCTACATACGCAGCTTAGAGAAACCCTCGTTGAATATTTATTTACCAGACAACGAGCCAATTTTCGTAGGACGTTCGCTGGAAATCGACATCCAAGACACAAAATGTTCACGACAGCAAGGTCTCGTATCTTTCGAGTTTGTTTACAATTTGAACATACGTTTAATTAATGATGATTATACAATATGAATTACATTTAAAGTATCACGTTTAAGCAAAAAAATCGTATTTAAACAGGAATATTAAATATTTGTTTTTAGCTAGAATATTTATATTTTATAATAGTGTGATTAAACATAAGCAACTTATATGAGAGTGTTAATAAACTATAATATAATATATGTATCTAATATAATATATGTATCTAATTCTTCAGATTATAAATAAATTAATTTGTTTTTAACAGTTCGTTTATGCGCAAATTATGCAAAAGCCATTGTCACGGTTGACCAAATAGGCACACATGCTTCTGGCCTTAATGGCTTTAAGATGGAACAAAATGTAAGATTTGTGGCTAAACATACAGATCATGTGGAGCTGTTATACGGAAAATATGCTTTTGAGATTGAATTCAATCCGCCTCCGCAAACAGAAGATTCTGAAAGAAAACCGAGATTTTACAAACTGGAAGAAATAGATGTGGATGAAGCTAAACCTAACACAAAAATGTTGGAACTGCATTACAATTGCTCAGATAAAGAACTGGATAATAATAGAAAAGAAAAAGAATGTTCTTCAAAGGGTGATGATTCTACTCAGACAACTACTGCTGTCGACTCTCCTATTATAACTGAATCAAGCGATAATGCAGAATGGGAGAGTATTGATGGAGGAAAACTATTGATTTACACGCCATCATCTGTACAAAATCAGGGCCTAGTAATTATTTATTCAAGATTTTTCAATATAAGTTAATTGTCTATTTAATATCTTTTTACGTATTTGATACTTAAGATTTTAGAATAGTATTTTTGTTATACATATATAAGCGAGCAATGTTAAAAAAATTTTGATTTTAAGGTAGCTGCATATGCTCTGGATAATACTTTAATAAAAATCAAGTCTGATCTTGAATTTCCGAAGGATCATGACGACTGGGAATTATTATATCCTCATATACCTCATGAATTAAAACAAATTTATGCGTGCGGATACAAAATAGTGATTTTCACAAATCATACCACTTTGAGCTCCGACAAAGTTAACATCAACAATTTCAAACAAAAAGTCGAGAATATCGTAAAGAAAATTGGCGTTCCTATCCAAGTAAGATTGTTGTATTATTATATTGTACTTTGAACAAAATTTTGAGAAACAATTTTTTACTTTTTTATTGTTCTTAGGTTTTTATTGCTACAGGATACAGCGTTTATAGAAAACCCGGAATCGGTATGTGGAAATATTTGCAAAACAAGGTATATACATATACATATATATATATTATCCTTAGTTAAAATATCCTATCTAGCATATCTCGGAAGAATCGAAAAAGCTAAAGTGTTAGTCTTTTGTGCTATCAGCAGTTAGGACAACTAAGTTAGACACTTTCTAGACGTTTATAAAGCCTTTAGGACTTTCTAGCTTCATTTAGAAGATAGAACATGTGTAGAACTTCCAATATTTCAATACATTTTGAAAAATGCAAAACTGCGAGATAAGACATTTTACCTAAGGACAGCAGTATATATATATATACTTTTTTCCTTTCCGCGGAGCGGAAGGAAATGAACCAAATTTATTATAGAGGTATTTTTCGAGTTATAAAGGTTCGAGTTATCGAGGTTTGACTATATATATATATATATATATA
>NW_018022666.1:0-2884 GCF_002006095.1 Pseudomyrmex gracilis | reverse complement strand
CCTGTCGGTATTAGTGGTAACCGTGTCGGTATGTATCATCGGTAACCGTGCCGATATATGGATTAAATCTCGGGCCGCTGGCACGTGATAGTAGGAGGCGGCCGGAGGAGAACTACTTCTCCTCACGGCGCACGATATGGTGCTCCGCACTGTACATACAATATATGTCAATAAGACTATATATAGTATATATATAGAAATTAAAATATATGTTCAATGTTAATTTTATTAAAACTTAATTATTCTCCATATATTAAAATTAAATGTTAATACAATTAATATTTGAAAAAACAAACATATTGATAAAAATGCCGATAAAGGAAGCAGCTTCTGACACCCTTGATTTTGACATATCAAAGTCATGACCCAAAGTGACGTTTGAAAAGTTTTATAGTTTTTTTAAAGTAATGTTCATTGATCGCCAAAAAGTTATTAACAAAAAATGATATGACAATAAGATAAAGTTTTTCATACGCAGAAGTAATAGCAAAGTCGGAAATCTATGTGGAACAAGTATAATCGTAGATCTCGTTTCACTCCTAAGCAAGAAAGGATGTGGGTTGATCCTCGCTTCGCGTGGAAAGTCGAAAACGCAACAGAACAATTACCTCCCTTCTCTCCTTAAGAGAGTGAACTACTGAATACCGGACTATAGAGACATGTTAGTCGACGTTTTAGAAACTTAAACTCTAACAAGACTTAGTACAAATCTTAACATAATTTAATTGCTTCTGAAGAAGTACTTTTCATTTGATGTAGTAAATACGAAGAAATTTCGATTTTTCGTAGACAGTATAGGTTATCATATGCTATCATAGCAAATGAAAAAAAAGCTTAAAAAAGCATTATATATCCATTTTCAAAAGCACTATATAGTTTTTTATATTTATTTGTTTCTGTAGAAGTACTTTTTATGTAATGCAGTAAAAATAATTCAAAATTAAAGAAATTTAGGTTTCTAAAATGTCGATTTACAGGTCTATATAGTCGGTATCCAGTACCCTCTTAATAAACATTTTTTTTGTTAATAACTTTAATGTACAGTGAGCATTACTTAAAACTTTTTGAAAGTCACTCTGGGCAATGACTTTGGAAACGTGTCAAAATCAAGATCATTAGAAGCTGCTCCTCTTATCGGCATAATTACTAACATATTTTAATTCGCTATATAAATATAGAAAAACGGACGTACTCCAATTGGCAAAACGTGTTCGTGGTACGTCGGTGACGCCGTTGGTCGACAGAAATGGGATCAAAACAAGAAGCAAGAAAATTCGTGCGAGGATCTATTATTTGCACTGAATGTAGGTCTTAAAAAGATCAGAACACCAGAAGAACATTTTTTGGGTTATAATATACCAATAAAAGTCTACTTACCCAGATTCAACCCGAAAGATCTGTTACCAATCGGCACCTTGAATGTTACCAAATTCATGCTGAAAGAACAAGAAGTAGCAAACTCAGTTTTTTAACTTTTTTTTATATAAAACTTATCTTTCTATAAAGTTTTACTATATTTAGTAAGAAAAATTTATAATATTTATTTTACCAACAGATAGTGCTCATGGTTGGCAGTCCAGGCTCTGGAAAGACACACTTTGTAAAAAATCACTTAAAAAAATACGGATACGTAAATAGAGACACTTTAAGCAGCTGGCAGAAATGTGTCTCTATAATCGAGCAATATTTGGATCAAGGAAAGAGTATAGTCATAGATAACACTAATCCCGATCCGACCACAAGGCAGAGGTACATAGAAATAGCAAAGAAGCGTAACATTCCAGTGAGATGTTTTGTTATGACGACAAGTATAGACCACGCGAAACATAATATCAAAGTAATTAACATATTTTACTAGTCATTAATCAGTTTTTGATTTATAATAAAAAACGTTTGTCTTTTACATTAGTTTCGCTCATTGACGGATCCCAGTCACGTTCCAGTCGACGATATTATAATCAATTCTTACGCGTAAGTGGAATTTGTGTAACTAACACTCTCGTGCTCCATAAGTTTGATTGCTATTTTTCCAATTATTTTTGTTTTATTTGATAAACGTAGGAACACTTATGTGCCGCCAACTTTGGAAGAAGGCTTCAAAGAAGTAATAGAAATCAATTTTATTCCAAAGTTTGATAACAAAGAGGATCAAAACCTCTACAAAATGTACTTGGTCGAAACAGTCGATTCAACTTGGGTGTCAAAGGTGCTAAATTAAGATATATACTTTAAAAATGGACACTCTTATACAAAGAGCGCATATGTCTATAGTTTATTGTATCATATTACATTTTATTTCACAAGTAAAATAGAAAATAGAAAATAAAAAATTTATTAATGTGCATCGTAACCATTCTGTATGTCACCGTCGAGTTATCACCAGCGCGTTGCATTCACAGGAATTACATTTATACAAGCGCATCAGAGCAAAAGAATCAAAAACCGTTATTGTAAGAAATGTGTAAATTTAAATGTAATGTACAAAGCAACCTTATTTTTGATGTAAAATTGCTATCAATACTTTAAGAAATACCCAGCAAACAAGTTAGTTAGGAGGGTACTGGATACCGACTATAGAGACCTGTAAATCGACGTTTTAATATTTCGTTTTGTGCCGTATTTACTGCATCAAATCCAAAATGCTTCTACAGAAATAAGTAAATTATGCTAAGAGTTTGCCGTTGTTCTTTGGAATGTCAAAATTCAGCATAAATTTTTTCTTATACAGTTTTCTTCTATAACCTCACCATATATTCATGTATATAAAATTATTTCTAAGCTTATGTACGTATTTACACTGAACTACAGCAATACGTACGACACAAAACAATCTAATAAAACACTCAGAATATGATTTGGTTGTCTAATTGATGCACAAAAAGTA
>NW_018022665.1:0-19453 GCF_002006095.1 Pseudomyrmex gracilis | reverse complement strand
GTTGAAAGACAGCATCAGACGATACTACAGTACTTGTCTAAATTTATCGATGAGAATCAGAGGAGTTGGGATCGTTGGGTATCTATGTTCTTGCTTGCTTATAGGTCTTCTAGGCATGAAACTACGGGAGCTACTCCAGCTGAGTTAAGTTTCGGTCGAGATCTGCGTTTACCATTAGATTTGTTGCGAGGTACTCCGCCGAATTATTGTTCGGATTCTTCAGAGGATTATATTCAGGAGTTAGGGGCGAAATTGGAGGAAATTCATCAGGTGTTAGGGAGCGATTGGCGTTGAGGTCGAATAAGGCGAAGGTTCGTTATGATCGTAAAGCCAGACATATCCTATTTGATGAGGGGCAGAAGGTTTGGTTTTTCAATTCTCGCAGAAGCAAGGGTAAGGCTCCTAAATTGCAGAAGAGTTGGAAAGGGCCGTTCGTGGTTGTTAAAAAGTTAAGCGACGTAGTTTATTGCATACGTCGCTCGGGAAAGCATAAGTGTAAGGTGGTGCACGCTGATAGATTGGCTTCGTTTTGCGAGGAGTGGGAACACGCGTCGGAGCCCTGTGAGAATTAGTAGATGTTTGTTTTTTTTTTAGATGTTACGGATATTTGTTTATTTGTTTATTTGTTGTTGTGTTAATTGAGCTTGGTTACTCGTTTTCTTTTCTTTAATTCCAGCGTTTACTCCGTTGCTACCATGAATTTTTCCGTTTCGTCGTTGGACGTCGGGGGATTTTTGCTTTGCATCGAGTCGTCGCGAGATCTTCGTGTCTTGAACGCCGTACTAGAAGTCCGCCTTACTCACGGTTTTGAGCGTGGTTTTCCGTGGGTCTTNGGGCAAATGCCGAGGCGGGGATCTGGGGTGTCTTTTCGGACGATGGGTCCACGTGAGTTTTCCCCCCCTTGTCCGAAGATCGAAATTTATAGCGAGGAATTATTGAAGCCCCGGAAATTGAAGTTATTCGTGAAGAATTTCTTCGGCCAGTTTGCTCGAGATCCTGGAGCAGCAGCTCAGGAGTGAGCAGGAAGACTGGAGTCCTTCTTTGATCGTCGGGACGACGATCTGAAAAGGAGGGGGGCAGTGTTACGCGGGGGTCACCGCGTATGTGTCGCGGGAGCCGCGTGAACGGCGCGCGATCGGTGTGACTGTCGGTTACCGGGCGACGACGGGTTGTTGAAAAGAATAGAAGGAAGAGAGAAGAATCGCGACCGCGGATCTGTCACGACGCGTTTGAACATCTGGTTCTGTATTCTGTAATTATCGTTGTATTTCGAGTTGTAATAAAGTTCTTTAACGAGAAACCGCGTCCTTTCTTGGCCGCGGGTGTGAGTGCGAATCGCGGAGACCGGCGACAGAGCTGAACCACCACTGCGGACGCAACAATATTATTACGCTCGCGGTGAGAACGACTCGTCTCCGTCGCTAAACTCCGCGATTCGCGCAACCGTCCGCGGAAATGAAAGAACGCGGCTCTTTGATCAACATTTTATTATGGCTCAAGGTACAATAATAATTACAAAAAATGCGACCGGATTTACAAATACGTCGTGACAGAATCCGCGACCGAGAATACTCTTCTTTTACAACAACCGTCGTCGCTCGGCAACCGACAGTCGCACCGAGCGCGCGCCGTTCACACAGCTCCCGCGGCACACACGCGGTGTCTGCCACGTAACAATATAAACAAGATAAAAAAGACACGCGCCGACACCAAAATCTAAACAATCGATGACTCTACTGACGTAGAAATCAAACGCAGGCGGAGTTACTCGCCTCTGAGAGATCAACAAATGAGAGATTGATAATTCGGCAGAGATCAAGGAGAGGATAATTGAGAGACGAATCGAATGATAGAGACCAAGAAATCCCCACTCCCCGATCTCCGAACAAAAACCACGGACCTTGGATCCGGATCTCCGATCCGAAGCAGTTCTAAATCAAAGTTCAAATCAAAAGTCACGTCCTTAGCATTACGAGCGCAAATACTTACACTTTGTAAGATATTGTACTCTAAGTAATACTTTGCGAGTAAAATAAAGACATTTTTGAGAATTGTTAGTTGCGATTCTTACACTATGAAAAGAAATCGAACATCTTTATATGAAGATATAAATGACTGATTATACTCTTGGTTCTTGCAAAAAGAGCAATAGGTGATATAATAACTGATAATCTTTTACAAGCAAAGGCTATGGAATTCTACAAAGAATTCGGTAGACCATCAACTTTTAACGCAAACAGGGCCTGATTATGGCGTTTCAAAAATAAATACAATATACGACATTTAAACATTCATGGAGAAAAAGCTGATGTGAATAAAATGGTCGGCAAAGAATTTATAAGAAGTCTTACACAATTAATATCAGACGAGGATATTGAAGAAGAAAACATATACAACATGGATGAAAGTAGCTTAATGTGGAAATCTCTTCCAAGGAAAACTCTTGTTCATAAAAACAAACGACGGATAGATGGCCACAAAATAAAAACAGATAGAATCAATTAGCTGCGTGTGCTAATGCAACCGGCCATAAATTGCTTTTGTTGTTTGTACATAAATACGCAAATCCACGTGCACTGAAGCACTACAAAACTTTTTTACCAGTTGTTTAAAAATAAAAAAAATGTATGGATTAACAAACCAATTTTCCAGGACTGATATATTAACTATTTCAAACTCGGTATAAGACAGCATCAGTTGCAAAATAACAAGGAAGAGTAATTTTAATAGTGGACAACTTCGCAGGCCACAAAATTCCGGAAAATGTATGTAACGACGAAAATTTTAAATTCTTATTTTTACCACCAAATTACGGCTATGTTACTACCTATGGATCAAGGAGTAATTGCAAAATGTAAAAACTTTTTCCGCAAAACATTACTTTAACGAGTATGTTTCATGCACATGTTACACGTTCAAATATATAATATTACATGTGTGTACATAAATTAGGTAATTATTTTCTTTTATTATTTTTCTATAAGTGCTCTTATATGACAATGTTCGACATTTTTACGCGAATTATGATATAAAAGATTGCATTAATTTAATCAGTGATGCGTGGAATAACATAACTTTAAAGAACATTTATAATTCACGGAGAACATTGCTTAATCGACCACAAGAAAGACAAAATTCAGATCTTGATAATGAATGCAAAGATAGTATAGCCAATTTATCGCTTGAGGATGTGATAGGATAAATGACAGAATGCGAAGTAAATGAAACTAAATCAGAAGAAGTTCCAGAACAGGAAATTATAGAAGATAATAAATGACACATGCATTATTAGAAGACAAAGATATAGATAACGCATTTTACAAATAAACCTCTGTCGGCTAAAAACAAACCACTAATTTATTCAACTACAAGTGCAAGTTTTGACAGAGTATTATGAACAAAAATTATCATTTTGCTTCAGTTTTCTTATAATTATTATCATTTTTATTCACATATTTGTACCTGTATACTGTTATTTCTCATAATATAATACACATAAGTATAATATTTTTTTACCTCGTCTTTCATTGCATATTATCTGTAAAGTTAAACATCATTCAAATATTGTCTTATTTAGTATTATTTTTACCAAAAAAATCTCAGAAGTTTATTTAAAATAATTTCATAATTGTAGAATAAAAAAATATAATTATAGAATAAAAAAATATAATTATATATTAATATTTATATTTTTTTATTCTATAATTATATTTTTTTATTCAATGAATAAATTAATTTCATAATTATAGAATAAAAAAGAACAAAATTATAGAACACAAATTTTATTATTCATACTTTAATAAAATATAAGTAGCTGAGTCACGTCTCGATAATTCCTGGACCTGCTTTGAGTGATGGATGCTCGCTCGCTCGAAGTAGCTTCAGGAATTGGTGGAGATAACTCTGCAACAATTAAGCGTGCAAAAAGTGCGACAATTAAGCGTGCATTATTGTAACGCGAACCACTACCGTGTCTCTTGATTCTCTCTCTATTTTTCTTTCTCTCATTACATATTACAATTCTCTTTCTTTTCTTTCGTTCAAAGCGCTCATACCGCCATCTCTTAGAAGCATTAGAAAATGAACACTTTCCTGGACACATTCCTGGTCCGGAGAAGACACACACACTTCCAGACATAATAAATTTCTAAATTAATATGTGAGTATAAGGTCATGTAGAGCCGTTCGCAGAGTGTTGTGCGGAAAAATGTGAGAATGTATATATATAAATGCATATATATATATATGTATTCACGTGTAATGTTTTTTACGTGAGTTTTTAGAATTGAAATTACAATTCTTAAAATCATATATGATGCTAATTTTGCATCTCTTATATAAAAGGTCCCAAATATCCCCCTAACTAATTTTTAAAATATTGCGAAAAAACTCCTCAGCCAGGAGTCAAACCTGTAATCTCCGGTTTTCCGGGCTGTCGCCTTCCCTGTTAGGCCACCGAGGCACTTGGAGCTTGTCTCGCAATACTTTGTACATCTATCAAGATGGTCTGATACTTTTTAATACCGCTTCTTCTTCCAGCGTGTAAATTTATAATGATTAATAGAGATTACTCTCAGGCTCTATAGTTTTTAAATTAATATATGAGTATAAGGTCATGTAGAGCCGTTCGCAGGGTGATGTGCGGAAAAATGTGAGAATGTATATATATGAATGCATATATATATGTGTGTGTGTGTGTGTGTGTGTATTCTCAGCTAATCACTTGTGATTAACTACGGAAAACCAAGCGACATCCGTTCCTTGAAAAGTGCAATGCAAACCATTGCATCTTTTTGGCCGAATGTGCAACCCCCGATCAGCGCGTCCTTGGACGCGCCACCGTGCACCGCCTAACGACTTCTGACTGGATATTCGTGTCGGATTCCAGTCTCACATAACACTAAACGAAACCAGTTAAAAGAAACGGATAAAATACAATTTTAAATTATGACATAACTAATTCAACAAAACTAAGATAGTACAATTACTACTACACAAGATAACTAACCTTAACTTATAACTGTAATGCCTGATTTTCGCGCATAAGAGGCACAGTGTGCTCGCGCAGCTCGAACGCCACTTCGTTGCTCGTGAACTTGGCGCGAGGTATGTACAGACGGCGTCATTAATTCGAAGAATAGGCGCGGGGATCACATAAAAAGTCCAGTTGATCCAAATATCCATTAGTCCCAAAATCGGGTGTCCCGTTGGCGTTACGAGCAACCGCCCCGCTTGCCCTCCGATCCCCGCGCCTATTCTTCGAATTAATGACGCCGTCTGTACTACCTTGCCTCTTGATTAAAGATACGTGAATAAGCATATATTAGGCTGTCTTAGGACCGGATGTTCCATCTTTCGATAAATCTCAGCTTACTCCACAGGTTATTATCTATAGGACAGGAAAGTGACTAGCGCATCGTTCACTGTTTTTTATTTCTACATATTTATCTGTTAGATACGACTCTCTCTCTCTCTTACAAGGTACCGAGAGTGCCGTGTAATTTCTTTTAGTTTCTGGTCATTTACCAGATATATAAATTTTACCGACACATGGAATAATACAAATCAAAGTTTTAACCATTAGATAGATTACGCGATAATTTATCTGAAAGTGGAACAACCGGCTATATTTCATCTGGCCTGTATTTTATTGTGTCATTTGCGTCTCGGTATCGTTTCATACCGTACGGGCCGCATAGCGGCTAGATTGTTATTTCTTTTCAGCGCGAGGCGAGAGAGAGCACAGCTCACCGTGCGTAACGTCGGACGAAGCAGAGCGAGGAAGAGAGAAGACAGAGACAAACAGCGGCACAGGGACGTAAGGGCATCCTAGGCAAAAGGCGCTCGGCGAATATGTCGGCGGAGGGCTGGAAAAAAGGAGAAGCTAGCACTCCGACTTCGCGAAAATTGAAGTGGAGCTCCCTATAGAGTTATCGGTCACGTGATGCTGAAAGAGGAGCCTGAAGAAGCTCTCTTACGAGGAAATCAGGGCAATGCGGGCCGGAGACGGCTAGAAAAGGGCCCGAGTCGATGTGTTGCCGGGACACTTGTGGCCACTATTTCTCATAGCGCCGCGAAGGAACGAATATGATTGGCTCATTACTAAGCGCGAAGAACGGCGCACGGCGAGAAAAGCAATTACCGAAGAAGCCGAATTCATTGTTGTGCGCGCCGTGGTACACGCCAGTCCATCGCCTTCTGACAGTGTCGTGTCCGTGAAGTGTGTGTGTGCCGAGTCAGGATTGAGGAGGACCAAATTGAGATTTTACCTGGCGCAAGGGGCCCGGAGGAAACGCTGCCGAATTTTGGGCAACCGGACGAGCTTATAGAAGAGTTGACGTACGTAAGTGACTGCTCGCTCTCTCTCTATTGCACCTTCCGCGAGATTTACGATTTGTGGATCGAGTCTGAGCAAAATAGCCAGCTCGATATCGCGCGTATGTATTAAAGTAAATATTGTGGCGCATATTGTGACATTAATTTGAAAATAGTGATTGCCGAAAGAGTAATAAACGTTCGCTGCTCTCTCGTCGTGCCGCGGTCGCAACAATCCGGGCATTATAGCTCGTTACTCGTGTGTGTTCTATTGTCTATTTTTTTGCATGTTTTTTGTATTATATATTCGTGCCAGCCTCGCTCGTTTTCACCGCCGGAATGCGCTCGACATAGTAACCGCGAATAGAATGTAATCGTTAGTTATTTTAATATCGAGAATCGAACGAACAAATTGAGCCAAATTCGTAGCCATCGGACCGCGGCTTTATCTTACGCTCATTGTTGCGCTCGTGACAAAGACCGCGCGCTCACGGTGCGCCTTATCTGTCTTACTGCATGTCTCAGCGCATTTCGCGGCATAGATAGCCTCTCGCGATCTTCTTCGCGCGACAATACCCATTAAGTCATGTACAGCTCTTCTTTCCGATACGACTCATTGTTAACATCTTACTTATCATCATGGTATTGTTCGAAGTTTGTTAAACAGCAAACATTTAATTTGATAAAGACCTAAACGGAAGGTCGAAACGTTATTATGTTTCATTTATATACAAATAACTAATATTTCCATCATATATTCGCACAACAACATTTGTATTTTTAGTTCCAACTGCCTGTTCACGTTTGAAATACCCATTAAAATACCGGCTCGCGGCCGTCAACAGATAGGGCTAAAGAAAATTGTTGTTTGCGAGCGGGCTGCCGATAATTATCATTTTACGTGTGTAGTATTTTCCCCGCGAATTTTGATGTGTCTCGTTTTATATGTTTTTTTTCTTTTCTTGTTATACGGTCCTTTGCCCGTCTATTGCAGTTATACTATGTTGCCAAAATTGCTATTGTTACCTTTGGCTGGAATTATTATTTTTGCCGATCTCATCTTATTATCCGTTAATACCACAAACAGTGACTTGTATCGCGAGATTCACACGATTTTCATTTTTATTATTACGATTTTTTTGTACTGTTGGATTTATCCATTTGTATTACCGAGATTCCCACTGGTCGACGACCAATCGAAATCATCTGCAACATCTTGTTATTAAACTATATTTTTCCTAGCTTATCATGAGCAAGTTTCTCTGCCATTATCTATAATACTGCCTCCTGAGCCCACGCCTCTCCGTATCTTTCTTTATTTAACTGAGCTACTGAGCGTAATTGCCGTCACGTCGATTCGGCCTGACATTTTGTGGATACCGAAATTAGTATATTGTTACGTCCTGGAGACTCCACGGGCCCCTTTTTCTTGCAACATAACGCGCCGACATACAATAAATTCCTTTTTTTCTCAATAAATAACACGAACGTACTCATACTTCGACGCGATAGCCGCGCAAATAGAAATTGTGTCGACGCCCGAAAACAATAAACCGAGCCTAGCAACGATCTTAAAAAATCCTTCATAGACGATAGCGAACAGAAACTTTTATCATTGTCTAAACATCCCGAGCAACTTTCCAAATAAACCCGGTTATCTCCGGGTCAAAGAAATATATCCTATAAAATTTAGGACAGCCGGCGCAAATAAAGATCCATCGCCACGAGCAATTACATAAAAAAGGGTTTATCACTCAATAAATATCGAAGGGTCAGCGGCGTTGTCGAAAAGACAACACTCTCCCTTTTTCCTTCCTCGAAAAATTGGACGAGGCGACCGAAGCAAGAGATCTTCGCCGATTGGCGATCTCGCAAGTCGCCCGACCGACTAATTAACAAATAGGAACCACCAAAGCTCAACTGAGTTCCCGATTGGGAGAGTCCTTGCTTACTCAAAACAGTATATAAGCAAGGGCTTTCGGAATCGAAGGAGAGAAAGAACCGCGCCGCGTATCTAGTTAGAACCGCAGGTTTGAGAAGTGCCACAGCGAGTGAGTGAGTGACAGTGAGTGCAGAATGTGAGATCCAAGAGTGAACTACTGCGCCGCAACAGCCTAGAACCTTTTATCACGGGTCCGCAGTAAGTAGTAAGTCCATCCACAAATTTTAATCGGAGGTTCCACCACAGCATGTTATTTTGTTTCTCAGCGACTAACTCCTTGCGTGACCACCCTCGCCGGGAGGGCAGTTCGCGACTCCAGTCGTGAATAGCAACCGGCCGAGGAGTCAATTCCTTGTTCGACCACCCTCGCCGGGAGAGAAGTTCGCGACTCTAATCGTGAATACTGTCCGAATTATTTCTTTTTCCTTCCTAAATCACGGAAACAAACAAAGCCCGCTTATTTCCGAATATCAGTCTTAGAATCATGACACATCCAAATTTATTCCTATTGTTATTTTCATTGAAACCTAAGAAATGAAACAATATCGAATTTATCCAGATACAAATCTCTAAGATGATTTAAGTTGTACAAACATGGGTTAAGAGGCTGGCTACATTAAAGAACTCGCACCCTTTTTCTCTCTCACACTCGCGTTCTAGCGTGTAGATTTCTTTGTACGAAACGATTATATGCTCCTTTAGTGTAATTTTGCATGTTTGTTATTAATTCATTGATTTTGATTATTGAATAAATATAACTACTTTATAATGTGTAGAATCAATCTAAAGAATTATTCTTTGTTATCCTTTTTTCCGTATAACCCACTCTCACTTCTTCATTAAAATCGCCAGGTCCCGTCCTTGGTAAATGAGATTTGCGTCTCAGACCTAAAAAGGGACCAACGAGCGAGTCTTTGTTAGACAGAGTAAGATCGGCGTACGCCGTTGACCTGTCGACGAATATAAACAAACTCGCTTGACTCTCTCACAGCGGGACTTCCGTGTCCACTGTAAAGAGAGATATGGAAAACGACGCGTTTACTGTTGCGTCACACCACAGCCCGACCGTATCCATGGGCCAGGACGTAACAATATAATTGACTATATATGGTGAGACGACGTGAATGCACGCCTGGCGCCCAACTATCAGATTGGTGAGTAAAGTTTTTAATTTAAACTAGAAAAGACGTGCCGAAGTTGTGCGACACCGTCGTTAAAAGATCATAAAGCGAGGTGACCGTCACACAGCATATACTATAACATATACGTAATAAAAAGTGATAAAAGGTAAAACTTCTTTTGTGTTGCAACACTTTTTTCGCGTAAAGGCTGCAATAAGAAAAACAGCTCGTTCCCGACGTGACCACTGTCACCGTCCGGGTCAGCCCGGAAATATTTTGAATCCTCGGGATAGTCTAGTTTCTTAAGGATGTAATTTGGGCGCCAAGCACGCGATTCGCGTACCAATTTTCGAGACGTCCCGTCGTCGGAATTCAGGCCGACTAGCTCTTTTTGATCCGAACGGAGAGGGGCGGAGTGTTATGTCACAATAAGGAGGGAATACGGGAAGTCTAAATAAACGACGCGGAATGTAAATTTAAAAAAAAAATAACAGATTTATTCTTGAGTCTAAAGATTTAAATATAACAAAAAAACGAGTTAACAAACAAAGAAAATATTATATCGAGAACGAATCTGTCGATGGACAGAGAATGGTCTATCGGAGAATGGAATGCGAGTTCAACAATGAGTCTAGGTACGCCAGACAGAATTCTCCGAAATTCGCTGCGTTTATCGCGAGTTTTGTATACGTCGCGCGAGGACTTGTTTTCAAGACAAATTCCGAAGTCGCGTGTACGGCGCGATTGACAGGGGTTTACGCAGTTCGGCCGGCCGGGTCAACGACCAGATTAGGCCTCGCTCGCCGAATCAGCTGTTTACAATTTCGTAGACGTAGTCTTTAAAGCGGATATTGTACGCCCGGAAAATATTTTGTGTCTCGCACGACCTGTAGCACGATAGTTATTCGGATAACCGCGATATATTTTTAGACGTTTTCATCTAGCGATTTGATCGATTCGATAACTCCTATTACCGACGCGATCCGATAGCACTTATGTTTAATGTGACTCGATAGCACCTCGCTTGTGTCGCGATGCACGTGACGCGTCTCCAGGGCAAGTGGAGTACTGAGCGGACTTTTTGAGACGGGATTAGCAAAGTCTTTCACCCGCGAGACTTTTTTTTAAAAAAAGAGAAAGGTATTACCGCCGCCGGACGACTGCTCGCTGCACTCATGTCTCCTTATCAACGCGTAAGGACGACGGTGGACCAAATCGCCTTGGCCCTTCGCGATACTGTCAGCGCGACAGTGTTTTCCAGCCGGACGAATATACGGAGTGGCGACAAGAGAAACGACACAATTATTGAATCAGAAGAGGCGGCTCCAAGCCGATCGCTCACCGGCGTGGTTCTCTCCGTCCAGCTCCCGGCGTCCTCCGTTCGCCTCTCTCGCCTTTGCTCGTCCTCGCTCGCTCTCGCTCTTTCTCTCGCTCTCGTCTCGGGTTTGCCTTCCTGCTCTCGATCGCACTCTCGCTAGCACTCGCACTCACTATCTACACGACGAACATGATCGCGTACCGTATAGACTTCGGTCTACTTCCCTTTTCGTCCCGATCGAACTTTGATCTTAATCTCGCAACTAATTATTTCTTTGGTCTAATCTCGGTGCTTTTTCTGCTGCTCGATTGCAACGCGGGCGGGTTTTATGCCCGGTTGCTGGCTTTCGGCGCGAAGAGCTCAGGGCGGCGGGGGGGAAAATCCGTCGGGCCTATAAGGTCCTGACTTTTTCGCTGACGCGAAACTCACGTGTCTCGGCCCGTTGTAATTTTAAAATTCGAGAGGTCTCAACGGCCTTTGCCAGGGTCAGGTCCGCTCAACCGTCGTTATAGTTGAAGGGAACGTTGTTGTTGTTGTTGACCTTCCCGGCAACTTTGCTGGTTTTCCGTTAATTTGAACGGGGTCCTCGTGATTTTCCGCTGCTTTCTCTTTGTCCGCGCCCTTTGTTCTCTGCGCTCTTTACAGCTTTCTCTTCGGCTGATTTCGGCTGCGATTTTGCTCGTCCCTTTCTCCTCCCGGATCTCCTCTGGACTTTGTCCATCCGTGGATCCCTCGCTGGGACCGGTGAGGTGCTTGCAGCCGCTTACAATATTTATTTTACATAAACAAAAAAACATAAACAGCTCTTTTACGACGTATTCTTTATTACTCGTGTTTGCTCTGGAGAATCGGCGACTTTTCGCGTACAAGTTTGGACATCGGGGACGAGCTTTTGTGACGAAGGTGAGCGGGTGCGCCAGCAGTCACCACGTCACAGTGTATAACTAAAAAACTAGAGCCAAGCGGTAATAATATGTATAGGGAAAAGTCGTTCAAAATATTTCAAGGTCATTGAAATCGGTTAAGAGGACCACTTTGTATATAATTATTTATTTTCTATTCAGTTTGACTCAATCTATCTCCATACTTTAGTTGTGTCAAAATTTTTCAGACACCCTGTATATATTTTATTTATATAAAATTTATTTATTTATGAAAAGAT
Organism: Pseudomyrmex gracilis; assembly: GCF_002006095.1. Classification (NCBI taxonomy): domain Eukaryota; kingdom Metazoa; phylum Arthropoda; class Insecta; order Hymenoptera; family Formicidae; genus Pseudomyrmex; species Pseudomyrmex gracilis. The sequence goes on along the minus strand of NW_018022665.1, from coordinate 7,595 downwards.
ATTTAAAAGTATAATATATATAAGATATACAGGGTGTCTGACAACGAACTATAAAGCCGCCGTGTGTAGGTAGATCGGGTCATTCTGAACAGAAAAGTTATTTACCATTTTGCAAAATTGNATCATCGCTCTCCGCGCCCTTATTGGCTTACATTTAATAATTCATATCTCAATAAATATTGCCAATTTTGCAAAATGGTAAATAACTTTTCTGTTCAGAATGACCCGATCTACCTACACACGGCGGCTTTATAGTTCGTTGTCAGACACCCTGTATAAAGTAAATAATTTTTAGAGAATAAATAAAAAATATTTTTTCAATATTTCTAGACAAGTCACGATCGGTTGCGAGATCTTGAACGAATCATGCGCGATATTTGCGACTTTCGCGCAATTTTACACTCTCGTAAAAACACGCAAGTTGCCGGTGTACGACTGGGCACCGTTTGATTTGACGCCGATGTACGCCTTCTTGCCTACGTTAATGTTCCAATGCGTGACATTGCTGTTGTGCGCTAATTCTAGCGTCGCACACGAGACGCTAATTGCTGGCATGATGATTCAAATCTGTGCTCAATTTGAAATTATGTGTCATCGTGCGCACATGTTGCCGGTGTTGTTGACGGAAGCTGAAAAAAGCTGTAATACAGACGAAAATCTGATAGCACGCGAAAGGATCATTATTCGCGATCTGATACACCACCATCTTTATATTTACAAGTAAGTACCCAGCAAATATTACGTGTGAGCACGCCGTGAAAGCATGTCATGTGAACAATAGCTTAGTTTACATCGTGCGTGTGATACGCGTATCAGATATTATATTCGTATCAAATTTGTACTAAATAGTTTAGTATGCACGATGTAAACGCTATGGAATTAACTTAGTACAAACGTATCAAGTAAAAATATCGTACTAAACTGATAAGCGTATCAAGTGATACAAATGACGATGTAAACGTACGAAACGCATTTTAGAAGATTATAACCTTTGGTCTCTGTCAAAATATTGTGTAGAAAAAAGATAAATTAAGAAGGAGCAGAAACGTGAACAGTTTTAAAATTATGGTAAAACTGCCGAAAAGGAGAGCAGCCTCTGATAACCTTGATCTTGACATATAATATCAAGGTCGTGACCCCGAGTAAAATTCCGAAGGTTTTATCCGGCGGTCATTGTTTACAAATTATTTACCAAAAGAATTTTGAAAATAATTCTTCATTTTCTTATACCACGTACAGTATAAGAGAAAATATTTCGTTTTTATCATGGACTATTGCGTACCTACGTACGTACGACCTCGACATATTGTATCAACATACATCTTTGTTTTGATTTCCTCACTCACTAACATGCGATCGAATATTCTGCGATATGTTCTGCGGTACATTACATTACCTTACCAAATTTTTTTAAAAAAGATTATACACTTACAATGAACGAATAGATGCCTTCTTTAAAATTATGATAAATATTGACAATAACGGACCACCCTTCGATCAACTTGAGCTTCACATATGTTGTAAAGGACATTGTTCTGAGTGACATATAAAAAATTTTAGTCGTCGCTCGTTGTTTATTAAAAAGTTATTATAACATTGATAATAACGGGTTACTCTCCGATCACCTTGAGTCTCACATATGTTGTCAAGGACAGTGTCCTGAGTGACATGCAAAAGGTTTTAGCCGTTGCTCGTTGTTTATTCAAAAGTTCATAACAAAAACAGTTTTATAAATACTATTTTGTTCATAAAACATCATCCTTCTATCATCTATATTAGAGCGGATAAGAGCAACACTGTAATCGCGACGGACAAGGTCATGATATGGAGAAATTATTGTCTGACACTAACACATATGATGAACACGATTAAAAAGAACCCTGTCAATTCTATATTAGGTTCGTTAAAAACATTGTTAAAAAAATGGAGGTCTCACAATTATATCTCGGACATCTCTCATTGTAATTTAAACTTATCGTTACCAATTCTCCCTAGAGCTTACAGTGTATCAAAGATCCATAAATCCGGTAATTCACTCAGAATAATTATTTCTTTAATCAATAGTCCTTTACATAACCTTGCATTGTTTTTACACAAGATCATTTCTAAGAGTATTCATCCTCCTAAAAGTTTCGTGTTTAACAGCTTTCACCTTTCAAAAATAATCTCTACTGTGAATTTTGAGCACTTCTTTGAGTTAATTTCTCTTGATGTCACATCTTTGTTTTCACTTGACTTAGTAATCAATGGTTTGGAGACAAGATGGTATCTTATAAATCAAGAAACATCCTTACCTAAAGAAGAATTTTTTACGGCTATCAAATTTGTATATAATTCTACTTTTTTATTTCCAACGACAAATTTTATAGACAGACCTTTGGCGCACCGATGGGCTCACCTCTCTCTTCTATCTTAGCCGATATCATTATGCAAGACCTCGAACAGAACATTATCAATTCATTGCCTTTTCAACCTTCTTTTTATGTTCGATATGTTGACGATATAGCTCTGATGGTTCCTGGCGACATGTTTGGCTTAGTTCTTCGTCTCTTTAACTCTTACCATCCTCGTCTTCAATTTACCATGGAGGTGGGTTATACCAAACTAAATTTTCTGGACATCACTATAATCAAGAGAAATAATTTCTTAATACGTGACTGGTATCACAAGCCGACTTTTTCTGGCAGATACCTTAATTTCTTTTTCAACCACCCAATTAGCCAGAAAAAAAACACAGTAATAAGGATCAGTAATAGGGATGTCTTATTGACAGAGCTTTCTTTTTATCTCATTCTGACTTCTATAAGAAAAACTTTGACTACGCTATTAACATACTCATTGACAATAATTACCCTCTTGACTTTATTTATAACATTTTTAAAAAAAGATTCAAATACAATATTTTAAAGAATAATGACTTAAAGGTGGTCCGTTTTTGTTGTTATTTATTTAAAAATAACACAATATATAATATATTTGGAGTACAAATTAGTTCGCTCCGTTTCCAAAAGATGACTCCGGCTGTTGTGAATGGTTCATAATGACAGCTGATTTTAGCGGTTTCAGAGAGGTTAGACATCTGCTAATAATATTCAGTTTATATCGCTTTGAGTTTCATACAAAAACCTTGATTTTTACTGTGTTTGAAATGTCAAATTTTGTGTTAACCAAGCAGCATTTGCGGGAGGTTTTAATTTTCTGTTTTAATTGGAAGAAGAGTGCAGCTGAAGCCCAACGAATGCTTGTCAAAGTTTATGGTGACACTGCTCCAACTGATAAATCATGTAGCGAATGGTTTCGACGTTTCAAGGATGGAGATTTCAGCGTTGAAGACAAGCCTCGCTCTGAACAGCCAAAAAAATTCGAAGACAAAGACTTGGAAACATTACTCGAAGATCAGAGTCAAACGCAAGAGGAGCTTGCAGAATCATTGAGAGTAACTCAACAAGCCTTTTCTGTACGATTGAGAGCCATGGGAATGATTCAAAAACAAGGAAATTGAGTGTCTTATGAACTGAAACCGAGAGACGTTGAAAGGTGATTTTTCACTTGCAAGTTGTTGATTCAAAGGCAACAAAGAAAAGGTTTTTTGCATCGGATTGTGACTAGAGATGAGAAATGGATATTCTACGACAACCCCAAGAAGAGAAAAAATACTACGCTAAGCCCGGTCAATCGTTGCCATCGATCTCAACATCAAAGCCAAACATTCATGATTCAAAGATCATGCTCTGTATCTAGTGGGACCAAAAGAGTGTTTACTAGGAGCTGCTGAAACCTGGCGATTCCATTATAGGCGATCTGTATCGGCTACAATTGATTTGTTTGAGCCGTGCATTGCGAGAAAAACGGCCGGAATACGAGCAAAGACATAATAAAGTTATTCTTCTTCATGACAACGCTCGGCCTTATGTCGTAAAAGTCGTAAAAAATATTTGGAAACGCTCAAATGGGATGTTTTACCGGACCCGCCGTATTCTCCGGACATTGCTCCTTCTGATTACTGGTTGTTCCAAAGGATGCAGCACGATTTGGCAGGTCATCGGTTCACTTCTTTCGCAGAAATCAAAAATTGGCTCCAAACTTGGATTGCCTCCAAAGACGAGTCATTTTTTTGAAATGGAAATCGAAAATTGCCTGAGAGATGGGAAAAAGTAGTAGCCAGAAATGGACAATACTTTAATTAATCTGCATTTATTTTGTTTTAAAATAAATGCATTTTTGAACACAAAGAAACGGACCGAACTAATTTGTACTCCCAAAATATAATAAATATATATTTAATGATAACTAAAGTTTATTGTAATAATCTACATTTTCTATAATAAGAACAATTATTATTAAATATTTCTTATTATTAAATAATAAAAAAATATAATAAAACAAAAGAAAATCCTCGGGTTCGTTAAAATGATCAAATTTGAGATAATCATAGGGCTGTAAGAACTAATTGCAGGATGGTATGCAGTGAAATAATCATAATATTGATTGTCCAGACGTTTCGACTAATTTATTTTAGTCATTATCAGTGGATTGCTGATAAAAAAAAATTGCACAAAATTAACAAATTTGGTAGTCTCCCATTCATTACAAAGATGTGATTTACAGTAAAAATAGAGAATCAATACATCAACGTACCTTCCATTTGAATCTCTTCAGCATTTACAGTCGAATGATACAAAGATGTTGTTTACATCAGAGAGTTTTCGACTGAGAAAATTCAAACCAAGGCTCACATTATAAGTACATAACAAAGATCCATCTGTCGAGAGATGAGTTAACTAGGCAATTTTATTCAAAAGTGGAAGAGAGATAAGCGTTATTCAACAATTCTGTATCCTGCATGATATTAATACTATTCGGATTTAATTTTATATGTAACATCTCGGAAGTCAGTCTTTTAAAATAATTAGATTCATTGTCAAGCACATGAGACGAACTCTAATCGAAAGAATGACCGGTACTGAGACAATGCTCAGAAATGACAGAATTATGTTGGTGAGAGGTGACAGAATACTGATGTTCTCTGAGTCTCGTTCTCAGCTGTCGTTTTGTTTGACCAACATAATTAGAACTACAATTCGTACAAGGAATGTTGTATACAACATTCTTTTTATTATTTGTTAATATAATACCTTTATGTGTCTTAATATATTTATTTAATTGGGACAAGTTCCTATATGCCAATCTGATTTGTCTGTCATTTGTGATATTAAAAAATTCTTTGTTTAAAACGTTAGAATGCGCATATGGGATTACAAAATAACTAACAGGTTTACTCACAAGCTCAATAAAGGTGGAGCGTCTGGTGAAAATGATGGTGTTAACAATGATAAAAAAAAAAAACATTCTTTGTGCGAATTGTAGTTCTAATTATGTTGGTCAAACAAAACGACAGCTGAGAACGAGACTCAGAGAACATCAGTATTCTGTCACCTCTCACCAACATAATTCTGTCATTTCTGAGCATTGTCTCAGTACCGGTCATTCTTTCGATTAGAGTTCGTCTCATGTGCTTGACAATGAATCTAATTATTTTAAAAGACTGACTTCCGAGATGTTACATATAAAATTAAATCCGAATAGTATTAATATCATGCAGGATACAGAATTGTTGAATAACGCTTATCTCTCTTCCACTTTTGAATAAAATTGCCTAGTTAACTCATCTCTCGACAGATGGATCTTTGTTATGTACTTATAATGTGAGCCTTGGTTTGAATTTTCTCAGTCGAAAACTCTCTGATGTAAACAACATCTTTGTATCATTCGACTGTAAATGCTGAAGAGATTCAAATGGAAGGTACGTTGATGTATTGATTCTCTATTTTTACTGTAAATCACATCTTTGTAATGAGTGGGAGACTACCAAATTTGTTAATTTTGTGCAATTTTTTTTTATCAGCAATCCACTGATAATGACTGAAATAAATTAGTCGAAACGTCTGGACAATCAATATTATGATTATTTCACTGCATACCATCCTGCAATTAGTTCTTACAGCCCTATGATTATCTTGAATCTGATAATAAAAAAATGTGTAGAATAGTTTGAGAATAAGAAAAAAAAATAATTACAAACATGAAATTTTTGGTTATAAGAGCCAAAAATAATTACATTATAGTGAGAAACAAATGGTCTAGCGAACTGAGTGTAAGAGCTACAAATATGGAGATCGCGAGTTCAAATCCCACCACTACTTTAGGATTTTTTCCGGATCCGGTATCTTTCATCGAGTTAATTACTTGATCGACAAACTGAATCAGGTCTTTAAAAAGTAATTCAAATGAATGTCCGAAGTAAGTTTTCTTCTAGAAAGCGTTGTTTTTTTATATATCACCGTAATATTACTGTGATGCATCTCGACGATCATTTTAATAGTACTGTAATGCAGTAATATTACGTGCTATGTGGGATGTTGATACTATTGTTCTTTAAGTGTTGTATTTTAGTTTCCTTTTAAATTTACAATAACGTTTTTGACATGTCAGTTTAGTGAGTCTTTTTGATCATATTCACGTCTATTTGACGTAATATAATGATGTTAATAAGATGTGACATAATCACGTAGTATATAAAATCAAGTCATTTTTATATCATAATTGACGTTTTGCAGACCATAACTGACGTTATTATCACGTGAGCTTGCTAAAGGCTATCACACATAAAATTACTTAAGACCGTAAGACGTAGCCGTAAGAAAATTGACCAATCAGAATATATACTATGTCCCTATCACTTTCGGACGTAAATTTCTAATCGGTCAATTTCCTTACGGCTATGTCTTACGGTCTTAAGTAATTTTATGTATGATGGCCTTAACTGAGGTCTGCCCCAGTGTTGCAAACTCTAGCCGGTTGCAACACGAGCAACAGAGGTGGTGGGGGCCACGTACACAAGCGCAGCAGCATCTGTGTGCGTGACGTCACACTCGGCCGCTTGGCTCGTGGAAGAGTGCAGACATACTATGTTCCGTCTCCTTTCCACCAAATTGGCTCTGAGGCGAACTGGCGAGGCACGTTCGCGTTGCGCGCTTGTTGCGTATGACAACGTGAAATGCTTTTCTGTCATTTTACAGTCTTGGAAAGAATACATGTTATTATTGATAATAAATAAACGTCTCGAGATGCAATATATATTTCTATTAAGGTAAATATACAGAATAAAAAAGCCCACTCCGAGAGTGGCTTCTTGTTCTCCTATATTGTAAATTTGACCTTCCTGAGTACGTTTCTAAAAGTTTTAGCCGTCGCTCATTATTTATAAAAAAAATATAATCAAACAAAGTTTCATAAATAAATCTTTTTTCCCGACAACATGTACATTTTTTGTATGTTGAAAGCATGTAGGCAGGGAAAAGCTGCGCTCCCCGCAAGTAAAGGGGCTTTGCCCCTCCCTCCTGCTCACTCCTAAAAAAACTAGAAAACGACTTCTGATTAAGTGTCGTTAAAACTCACGTACAGTACGGAGCACCATATCGTGCGCCGTGAGGAGAAGTAGTTCTCCTCCGGCCGCCTCCTACTATCACGCGCCAGCGGCCCGAGATTTAGTCCATATATCGACACGGTTACCGATGATATATACCGACGCGGTT
>NW_018022664.1:7124-20660 GCF_002006095.1 Pseudomyrmex gracilis | reverse complement strand
CGTTGTTAAGAAATGACTGATTACAAATTTCCCCTCCACTGAATTGCCTGAATCTCGCGTATAAGAGGCACGGTGTGCTCGCGCAGTTCGAGCGCCACTTCGTTGCGCGTGAACTTGGCGCGAGGCACTACCGTGCCTCTTGATGTGCGATTCACAAAAAAAATCAAAGCGAAGCTTTTTAGAAGCTTGGCTTACAGATGATCGATATAAATCTTGGATACGGAAAGTACCGTCAAATGATAGTCTTTTTCATTGCACTATATGCAATAAAGATTTTTCCGAGACCAAGCGTCGCGGCGCTAACGCCACGCGGCCGCCGCCAGTAGCACCGCTCCAGCGCAGGGCCGTGCTTAACAGTTCGGACCCGCCGCATAATCCGCAGTACCAAAAAAAAAAAACACCTACGTCGGTGTCCTTGTAAGTATTTTTTTCTTTTTATTTTGTTTGTTTCTCACATACTTTTTTTTATTTTCATTGTATTTATGTTTTGAATTAATAAATCAAACAATTTTTTTTGTTAAACGAAAACTACCCTGAGTCACTCTGAATTTCTTTCTCACAAAACCCTGAACCGACAAGCTACTCTGCAGCAGCAGAACAGCTAAAAGCAAAGTACCTTAAAAAGTCGAACCGTTACAAACTAAAGATGACCGTTGAGTACCACTGCTCGGAGTTCCACTGTTCTCAACTCTCTCGCAATTTGTTACACCCCGTAAATGACCTGCGATACTACTATTTAAGTCGAACGGAAACTCTCTCTCTACAATAACATTTGGATACAAATTCCGATTTTCTTCGCTTGCCGAATCCCGCCTATTTCCGCTTCTTGGTATAACGCTGCCGGCGCGGTTCTCGGTTCTCGCACCGGTAAAAGATTTTGAAGTTCGCGCATCTCGTTCGGATTGTCCGCGTCGTCGCAAACGCCAGTTATCGAACATAGGTATCGCTCGCAATTACAAACTTTTTATTCGACTTACAGTAGTTGACCCATATTTCCGCTCCCAGTGGTTTTATATGTCGTGGCACCGCTGACTCAGCTTTCCTCGCTGCTTCGCTGCTATCGCTGCTCGCTGCTACCGCTGCTTCGCTGCTATCGCTGTTTTGCTCGCGTTGACCGCCTCGTTGCCTTTGCTGCTACTTCGGCTTCTCTTGCTGCTTTTTGATGCCCTTCCTGGCCTTTCCGTTACAGCTGCCTGGTTGCTTGCCGCTTCCGGAGTTTTCCGACGGTTTTCCCTTGAATTCTTTCTTCTATTGCCGCCCAGTCGTTTTCTTATTTCCGCCTTGTGTCACTGCCCGCCGCTTAGCTTGCGTTAGGTCAGTGTTGCCGTGTAACTCGAAACTGTAAGTTCGCTATTTCTTTCGAACTTGTTTGTAGGACGCTTTCTAATAACTGCTGTTAATTTCTTTTGTTTCAGGAGCAGAGAACCGGAGTGACTTCCTCCGTGCCTTTTACTTGTATATTTACAATCTCTGCTCTGCTTCATCTGCGCGATCGATTTATAGTAGATCGATCGCGCCGATTCAGCAGGACCACCGGCCCTAGTATCGGCCGTGCTAGTTAACGGTGCCGGTGTCGACACATGCCGCGTTGCATTTCGGACAATGCGGCGATGTGTCGCACCCCGTGGCACAACCAACAGTTTCTTCCTAGAACTGCTGTTGACCCGCAACCTACCCAGGTCATTGAGCAATGACAGTGATGGCTCCTCACATTGCTCAATGGCCTCACTTCCCTGTTCTCTTATCGACCTAATTGCAGAATTGCAGCACAACAAAACTTTTACATTGCCGCAACATTGACTTGGTTTATACCAAAGCATCTACTCCGGCGTAGAATTGAATTTCTGCTTCTGATTAATACAAAGTTTAGATCACATGATTTATATCAATTAAAGAAGCAGAAATTCGGTTTTACGCCGATGTAAATGCTTCGATAAAAACTAGGCCATTGTCAAGCAGTTTAAAGCTCGTATCAGATTACATATTGAAAATTGAAGATTGAAGATTAAAGAGTAAAGATACAATTTGACCAATTGAAACAAAACAAACTAAAAATTCTTTGTTTTTTTTATTCAAATTTCTATTTTTAAGTTTCAATTTCAATTTTCAATATATAGTTTAATACATAAGCCTAGTATGTGTGGCTCAAAACACTAATAAAGTTGGGTGGCCAGGAAAAGTAACAAAATGTACGTAAGCAGTAAGAATGAAGCGGTAAAAGAATCGACCAATTATAGTCGAACAGTAAGGCAATGGCTGCCTAATTACGACCGTGATTAATCAATTTTCTTGCTGCTTAAAGACCATTACACATAAAATTACTTAAGACCGTAAGACGTAGTCGTAAGAAAATTGACCAATCAGAACTTTACGTCCAAAAGTGATGGCGACATAGTTTACATTCTGATTGGACAATTTTCTTACGGCTACGTCTCACGGTCTTAAGTAATTTTATGTGTGATAGCCTTAAGTTTTACTGCTTACGTTTTTTACATGTCATGGTTTAAAAGCCGAGAATCAAGAATACTGCAAAAAAAAAAAAAATAAATAGTTGCAATCGATAAGGTCTACCAAATTTTATGATTTCAAATTTTAACTCAATTTCAAGTCGTGCACAATTTGTAATTGGAAAATCTCTAAGTATAGTCTACATCAAATATCGATACAACTAGACACAATATCGATACTTGAAAATATCGACATCTGAATTATCGATGCATAACATCGATGTTTTAATTTAAACATATCGATATTACAATATATCGATACTGTATCGCGATCCCTAATCCGTGGAAGACCATTTTAAAATTAAAAGACCCTATAAGATTAAACACACACAGAGTTTGTTTTTTGTTTGTTGAATATACACGTGAAGATTATCAATATGGATATACAAATTTCTTTTAGATTTGCGAAGTGTATAAATGAAGATTCACATTTGTCAGAATACAAAGTCGAGGATCATGAAGAAGAGCTTTCGAAAATTCTAGATGATGATGAATACACAGATGAATAAGGATTTATACCACATAAAACTCTGAATTATATTTAATTATTTGTTTTTTTTTAGTTTGGGTTTTATTATCAGGACAAAAGTGTATTTATTTTCTAACTAATGGCTTTTTTTGTAGCAATAACTATAAAATACTTTTATGTTTATATAAAATTTGATTTATATATTTAATATAAATATGTATTATAACATATGATAAATTTATGTCAGGTATTGTGAATAATGTTTGTTCAAAGATATCTCGTTATTTATATATGATATGACAATAGCAATTATTAATAATTTAATTTTAGAATTATTAAAACCTTGAATAAGTTCTCGCTGTTTCCCAACAGATGGCGTTATCAGAACTACGTGGGTGTAGTTTAAGAGGGTAACGCATCTATAAGAAAGTACCATAAGCAAGCTTAAAATTCAATGTATGTTATTTCGCCGAAGTGTAAACAACTTTTTTTCATAGTGTTAAACATGTCGAGTTTTGTGCTAAAAAAAAGAGTATTTGCGGGGAATTTTATTGCACTATTTTATTTTAAAAAAAATCTGCAGCTAAAGCACACAGAATTCTTGTTGAGACTTACGGCGACCATGCTCTGTCGGAAACAACATGCAGAGATTGGTTAAAATAATGATTTTGAAGCGTCTAAACCATTGATGTTGAAGATAAAGAATGCTCTGGCGCACTGAAAAAGTTTGGAAACGAAGAATTGAAGGCATTACTTTATGAAGACTCATGTCAGACATTAGCTATACTTGCAGAATCATTAGGAGTAGATGACACACAACAGTTTCGAAAGTATTAGGAATGATTCAAAAGCAAGGACATTGGGCCCCGTACGAGTTGAAGCCGAGAGACGTCGAACGGCGTCTTTTCACGTGTAAACAGCTGCTTCAACGGCAGGAAAGGAAAGGTTTTTTGCATCGTATCGTGACTGGTGATGAAAAGTGGATACACTACGATAACCCTAAGCGTAGAAGATTGTGGGATAAACCCGGCCATGTATCAACATCGTCGGCAAAGCCGAGTATCCATGGTTCGAAGCTTCTGCTCTACATTTGGTGGAATCAGCTAGGTGTAGTTTATTACGAGCTGCTCAAACCGAACGAAATCATCACGGGAGATTGCTATTGACTACAATTGATGCGTTTGAGCCGAACATTGAAGGAAAAACGGCCACTATACGAGCAGAGACACAACAAAGTAATTTTGCAACATGACAACGCTCGGCCACATGTTGCACGACCGGTGAAAACCTACTTCGAAACGCTTAAATGGAAAGTCTTACCCCACTCGCCGTATTCACCAGATATTGGCCCTTCCGAGTATCACTTGTTCCGATCGATGGCACATGGCCTGGATGAGCAGAACTTCCATTTTTATAAAGATGCCAAAAAATGGGTCAATTCTTGAATAGCCTCAAAAGACGTGTCGTTTTCCCGACGTGAAATTCAAATGCTGCCAGAAAGATTGGAAAAAGTAGTGGCTAGCGATGAGCAATACTTTCAGTGACATGTTTTTTACGACGTTTTTTAAATAAAGCATTAATTTTCACGAAAAAACAGCGAGAACTTATTCAAGATCTCAATATATTTTTTTTAAATACAGTTCTATATATTATAATCATATTTATAAAAAATTGTAACAGGAAAGTAATTCAAACCCAGATAACACAGAATGTCGTATAACCGTTCGTTCTATGTCCATTTTATGGTCGCACGTCCGCGGACATGAATTAGCCGTCTATTGTATGTCCGATTTCGGATGTCCTTTAATAACCAATAGTTGGACGTCCATAGGATATTTGCACTTCAGCGTATCTGCAGTAATCTTATTTTCATATTTCTACAAATATATAAAAATTATAAGTATAAATTATAAAGTGACTCTCACACATCTATAAAAAGTGTTACATATTAAAAAAAGTAATTGTATATACATGTTAACTACCCACATAGCACGTAATATAACTGCAATATCACAGTAAAATTACAATATATCAGTAATATTAGATATTATAATATAATATTACAATAATATTATCGACATATTACATTTACATATAATAATGAAATATTACGGTAATATTGTATTGCATTTCAAGTAGCAATATTATATATATCAAATGTTTTTATTATGTCTTCTAAACGTTAGAGATGTTATTTAACGTGATTTACTATTTGGTATGTTGCATACATTGCATTGGACTATGAATAAAATAGTTTAAAAGTAATAAATTTTGTATGATATGTCGAATATCTTTTTCAATAATATTACTCAAACGTATGTATCACTCTGCATTGTACTGTTTGAATAATTATTAATAAAAAATATATCCGTAACATTTATAAAATTATATATAGATGTTACGTCCTGGCCCATGAATACGGTCGGGCTGTGGTGTGACGCAACAGTAAAAGCGTCGATTTCCATATCTCTCTTTACAGTGGACACGGAAGTCCCGCTGTGAGAGAGTCGAGCGAGTTTGTTTATATTTGTTGACAGGTCAACGGCGTACGCCGATCTTACTCTGTTTAACAAACACTTGCTCGTTGGTCTCTTTTTAGGTCTGAGACGCAAATCTCGTTTACCAAGAACGGGACCTAGCGATTTTAACGAGGGAGTGAGAGTAGGTTGTACGGAAAGAAGAATAACAAAGAATAATTCTTTAGTTTGATTCCACACATTATAAAATAGTTATATTTATTAAAAAATCGAAATAAATGAATTAATAACAGACATGCAGAAATTAATACAATAAAGGAGCATATAATCGTTTCGTACAATGTAATCTACACGCTAGAACGCGAGTGTGAGAGAGAAAGAGANTGCGAGTTCTTTAGTGTAGCCAGNNTCTTNACCCATGTTTATACAACTTAAATCATCTTAGAGATTTGTATCTTGATAAATTCGGTTTTGTTTCATTTCTTAGGTTTCAATGGAAATAACGATAGGAATAAATTTGGATGTGTCATGATTCTAAGATTGATATTCGGAGATAAGCGAGTTTTGTTTGTTTCCGTGATTTAGAAAGGAAAAAAAATAGTTCGGACGCTATTCACGATTGGAGTCGCGAACTGCTCTCCCGGCGAGGGTGGTCAAACAAGGAGCTGACTTCTTGGTCGGACGCTATTCACGACTGAAGTCGCGAACTGCTCTCCCGGCGAGGGTGGTCAAAAGGAGTTGGTTTCTCGGTCGGACGCTATTCACGATTGGAGTCGCGAACTGCTCCCCCGGCGAGAGTGGTCAAAGGGAGTTGGTTGCGGAGGGAGTTGGTTACGGAGAAACAAAATAATATGCTGTGGTGGAACCTCCAATTAAAATTTGTGGACGGATTTACTACTTACTGCGGACCCGTATAAAAGGTTCTAGGCTGTTGCGGCAGTAGTTCACTCTTGGATTTCACAATTTGCACTCACTGTCACTCACTCACTCGTTGTGGCACTTCTAAAATCTGCGGCTCTAACTAGATACGCGGCGCGGTTCTTTCTGTTTTCCGATTCCGAGAGCTCTGGCTTATATACAGTTTTGAGTAAACGAGGACTCTCCCAATCGGGAACTCAGTTGAGCTTTGCTGGTTCCTATTTATTAATTAGTCGGTCGGGCGACTTCCGAGATCGCCAATCGGCGACGATCTCTCGCTTCGGTTGCCTCGTCCGATTTTTCGGGGAAGGAAAAAGGGAGAGTGTTGTCTTTTCGATCACGCCGCATAGACCCTTCGATATTTATCGAGTGATAATCCTTTTTTATGTAATTGCTCGTGGCGACGGATCTTTACTTGCGCCGGCTGTCCTAAATTTTATGGGATGTATTTCTTTGACCCGGAGATAACCGGGTTTATTTGGAAAGTTGCTCGGGATGTTTAAACAATAATAAAAATTTTTGTTCGCTATCGTCTACAAAGGAATTTTTAGGATCGTTGCTAGGCTCGGTTTATTGTTTTCGGGCGTCGACACGATTTCTATTGCGCGCCTATCGCGTCGAAATCCGAGTCCGTTCGTGTTATTTATTGTTACTTAAAAAGAAGAAATTTATTGTATGTCGGCGCGTCACGTTGCAAGGAAAAGGGCACCGTGGAGTCTCAGGACGTAACATAGACATTGCAACACTTTTTCGCTGTGATAAGAAAAGTGACTCGTCCCCGACGTGACCAATGTCCCCGGCCGGTCAAGCCTGGAGATGCTGTGAATCCCCTGGATATTCTGTTTTCTGTGGTTGTAGATTTGGGTGCCAGGCACGTGTTTAGCGTACCAATTATTGAGACGTCCCGTCGTCGGAAGTCAGGCCGATTAGCTCCTTTTTGTGTTTAACCCGAACGGAGAGGGGCGGGATGTTAAGTAACGCAGAGGAGGGTTTAGAAGATTGCAAAATAAAGTAGACAAAGCCCGAGTTAAAGATAAATTATTTAACAAAGTTTATTCTTGGGTCTAGCAAGCCAAATATAAAAGAAAAGAACAATCGATTGACAAATAAAATGTATCGCAAGATATTCGAGCCCGTCGGTGGACCGAAGACGGATTTCCGGAGAATGAAATCCCGAGTCGACAACGAATCTGGACGCTCCAGACGAAATTCTCCGGATTTCGCTGCGATTATTGTGGTTTTTGTGTACTACACACGAGAGCTTGTTTTTCAACACGAATTCCGAAGTCGCGTGAACGGTACGACTGTCCGATGTTTACGCCGTTCGGCAGGGTCAACGACCGGCCTAAGCCTTGCTTGCCGAATCAGCTATTTAGAGCTCGACTCGGTTTTCAAAGTCGATAATACACGCCAGTTAATAAAGTCTCGTTTCTTTTCGATCGCTTTGTCCGGGTAAATGCCGAATTACTGTGCCAGGAGTGCTCCGCACCGGGTATTCTATTCAGTTTGTCCTCTCTTTCCACCGACGTGAAAGGATAACCGATTTAATACGCGATTCGATAGCACCTTTTCGACTGCACGATCTGATAACTCTACGCGCGCGATCCGATAGCTTCCTCACCGGTCGCTTCGATACGTCGCGGCTCGCGAGATCGGTCACACACACACTTCCTTTTACCGTGATTCGCGTCAATCGCCTCCAGGGCAGGGGGAGTACCGAAAGAATAATTCAAAGTGGAGTTAGCGAAATATAAGACCCGCGGGACTCTCGGGAAGAGAAGGGTGCTCGCCGCTGGGCGACAGCCGCGCGCTGCTACTATGTCTCCTTATCACTCTGTAAGGACGACTAGGGCCGAATTACCTCAACCCTCCGCGAAACTGTCAGCGCGACAGTATTTCCGAGCCGGACGCTTCGCGAGGTGGCCACAGAACACGAATAATTTTATTTAAGGCGGCTCCAAGCCGATCGCTCACCGGCGCGGTATCCTCCGTGCGGTTTCCAATCGTCGCGTGGCTCGTCCACTCGCCTCTCTCTCGGCTCCTCTTGTGCACTCTCGCTCCCTTTTTCTCTCTCGCTTCGCACTCGTCTTTTCGCTCACACTCTCACTCTCGATCTCCGCTATTTATTCGCGTATAACGGTAATTAGCGGCGGTCTCTCGAATTAACAAACTCAAAAGCAAGAGTGATCTCTCGAGTTAACAATCTCTCTCTCATCGCAACGCGGGCGTCTTATATACCCTGTTGCTGGCTCCCTTCGCGAGGAGTTCAGGGCGGCGGGGAAAAATCCTTTGAGCCTATCACGTTCGGAGTTTTTCTCTGACGCAAGACTCACGTGTGTCGGCCCGTTGGAACTTCAAAATTCAAGAGGTCTCAACGGCCTTTATCAGAGTCAGGCCTCGTTGATCGTCATTGTCGTTATTAACGGGAAACTTGTTGTTATCGACGGTCTTCTCGGCGATCTTGCTGATTTTCCGTTATCTTTAACGAACTTTTCGAGATTTCCTTTCTGTTTTCCCCTTGTCTGCGCCCTTTGTTTTCTGCGTTCTTTCCGGTTTAACAATAAATTCTGGCTGTGTTCTAGTTTCCTTCTCTCGCTCCGGGTCTCTCCTGGACTTCGTCCCTCCGTGATTCCTGTGTTAAGACCGGTGAGGCGCTCGCAGCCGCTTACAATTTTATTTAAACATAAAACATACAATTTGTTTACGGACTGATTCTTATTTTTTGCGTTTGTTCTGGAGGATCGGCGACTCTTCGCGTACGAGTTCAGGCATCGGGGACGAGCCTTTGTGACGAGGGTGAGCGGGTGCAGCCGCTCTACCACGTCACAACATATATGTACATGTATATGTATATATGTATGTATATGTGTATGTGTATGCATATATATGTATATGTGTATGTATATGTAAATTTCACATATTAAAATGTTAATAAAGTTACTTTATTATACATATAAGTTTTACAATGTGGGTACAATTGTGTGTAGGATTAGTAAGATAATAAATTTATCGTAGTACGGAATTTTTTATAAGCTTTGGCGCAAATATTTTGACAAAACTATGATTTTCAATATCTGTTTTGCCTTACTGTAACTATTTCTAAATGTTGATTCCTAAATGTGGTTCGCATGATAGAAGAAACAAATTTGTATTATAAGATTTTGTTCCTATAATATATAAATTATTTTATCAGTTTTGTTCCTATAATATATAAATTTATTATCTCGACTTTTAGCAATATTAAGAACGCAAACGATAGTATTATCTTTTAATATAACGCAGTTATTTTTATTATTGTTTAACTAAAATAAAACAATTTAAATTAGATAGATCTAAACACAATGTTTTATATTCTTCTATATATGTAATCACGTTCATGACTCAATGGACCATTTTTATGATCTCTCTCAAGAAATCTTTTGTTACGCACTTCGGAGCAGTTAATACAAAAATTTAACTCATGAAGTCTTTGATCAATCTGGTGAAGTGGTTTATCTCCTTTTCGGATTAATTTTTTTTTTTTTTTATTAAGTTATCAATGTAGTTTTAGTAAGAACGGCTCTAAGTTTTTAAATTATTTCTAAGATGGAAAATATAGGCCGATTGGAGTCTAAACACGGTTGTTAGTGTGTCAGATAGTTATGAATTTATTATTTAAATCCCAGCAAACACAGATATATAACAGCAACATTGTCGCAATAAAACAAATGTAACAAGTAATATAACATGGTCGTTGCATGTAACATCCATGTTAGTTGTAATTTCTTACTTATCGTATATTGCAGTTATATAATATGAATATAACATGTAAGTATTAAATGCGCAACTAAGTTCCCGCTGTTTGTCAATAGATGGCTCCAGCAGTAAGTGCTGGTCGATTTTAACGTATCCAAAACGTCACGAGTCAAGCTTAGACATATGGTAAACAAACCGCTTTGACACGTTAGTGATATTGTTTTGGCGTCATATACTTATGATTGTGTGAAAATGTCTGATTTTGTACCAAATAATCGTCATTTGCGGAAAGTGTTGATTTTCTTATTTCATTCGAAAAAAACGGCGGCTGAAGCGCATCGAGAGCTCCAAAAAGTTTACGGAGATGCTGCTCTAACAAAGGAACCTCGCGAAATGAAAAATTCTGATTTTAATGAAACTTTGCACACATGTAGGGGAGGTCAATAGATGTATGTTGACGTATTCCGTTGCGGCCCAAAAACGGTTTTAAGAGATGAAGTCACCCCTAATACATATACCGACTTTTTACTTTCTCAATTTATCTCGACAATTATAGAAGATATCAAAAAATGTTTCATACAAAAGTTTCATTAAAAAATGTCCTCTATTTAACTATAGTAATATATTGAAAAACAAATTATTTAATCAAAAAATGTTTTCATAAATGTATTTAAAAACTTTTGCTGAACAATGTTATTAATGTAAATAAATAGAAGTAATCTTACCATAAAACTTTTGTATAAAACATTTTTTAATATTCTCAGTAGTTTTCGAGATACATCGAGAAAATCGCAAAGCCGCTTTACATGAGCAGTGGTTTTGCTCTAGAAAGAATCGATTTTAATTTGTTACTGAAAATTTCTACATCTATTTGTCTATTTATTTTTTTATTTATACATGTATACACAATTTTATCGCAAGAATATGTCTATATATAATTGCACATTAATACAATTTTGAAATCATTTGTTTTCAAAATTTATTTTTATCATCTCTTATATAAGAAACTNCTTTTTTTTGTGCCTCGATCTCAACTTTCGATTGAGTCTAGGCCGAACTCGATCGGTTTAGCCGTTGTTGAGATCGGAAAATCTCGATATTGCCATTTGGCCATTTTCGCGTATATAAGGCACGGTACCTCGCGCGACGCGCGCGCACTTCGTTTGCGCATATACTTGGCGCGAGGCACTACCGTGCCTCTTGATACCCTTACGTGTTGAAAACCGGCGCTTTCCCGATTGGACATCCGAAAATTCTTGTCGGAGAGAAAGAGTGCGCCTCGCTCATTGGGGTAATGCCTGGTGTCGATTTTTCCGCGGTCAAGGGGCTTGTTCGTTGTAAAGTGCTCTTTCCGCAAAATCTCCTTCACCCTGTACTCCCGTATCGTGTGCAGGGCAAACTGCTGTTTGCTTTATGCCGCAGTTGCTGCGAAAACTTCTCGCAGCCTCAGTGCTCACACGATAATCCGCGCGATCGTGAATTCGAAGGGGTGTGGGTATCGTGTGAATTACGCAAAGTTGTGGAGAAGGGTTATCTCGTGACTGCGGTGAGCGAGATATGGCAATACGAGACGAGCCAATACGACGCTGATACGCGTCAGGGGGGATTATTTGCCGATTACATTAACTGTTTCCTCAAATTGAAGCAAGAAGCGAGCGGATGGCCGAGCGAATGCGTGGACGAACAATTTAAAGAACGATATCTTCAAGAATACGAAGCTGTCGAGGGTATCGCTCTAGATAGAGCAAACATTGCGCAACATCCAGGTTACGCTCGGTCGCAAAGCTGTGCCTCAATTCGGTTTGGGGAAAATTCGGGCAACAATTGAACCTGATGAGTACCGAGGTGATAAAGTCGCAGGAACGTCTCGTATCTCTATTGTCGAGCCCCGAACACGAGGTAACCAATATATTGCCTGTGAATGACGAGGTAATATATGTTTCGTGGCGAATGCGGGACGAAGCGGTCGTACCCTCTCCGACTACCAATGTGATAATAGCGGCGTACACGACGGCACAGGCGCGATTAAAACTATACGAATATTTAGAATGTTTAGGCGAGCGCGTTCTTTATTACTATACAAATTCGTGTATTTATGTGAGCAATAGTGAATTTGGCGAATACGAACCGCGTACGGGAAATTTCCTGGGCGATATGAAGGACGAGCTCGAAGGCTGAGGACGCGGTAGTTACATCGAGTCATTTATATCCGGTAGCCCGAAATTTTATGCGTACGTAGTTCGTACTCCGGACGGTAGCGCGCGGGAAATATGTAAAATCAAGGGAATAACTTTCAATTTCGCAACCTCCCGCATAATTACTTTCAATAGCGTTAGGGAAATGTTAATGCAAAGAGAGAAAAAAGAAGAAAATGCGTCGATAAATCTACATTAGGGCGATTCGTCGTACCGCGTTTCACGAGGTTGTGACGCGAGACGAATCAAAAACCTGCTCGCCGGTTTTGCTGAAGCGTAGATTTATTGACGTACGACGCTCTGTTCCGTACGGCTACTTAGAATAAGTCTTTTTCTCTTTCCCCGCAATTTTGTAACTAGGTTGTATAGGTTAAACGCATTAGCAATAATTAACATTGTGTATATATGCATGTATATATGTATATATATATGTTTTCCGTCCAAATAGGAACTAATGTAAGCAAGCGCTTTGTACATGTAATAAAAGAAAAATATTAAATATAAGTTATTTTAACAATATATTGCGTGTAAAAATAAAGTTATAAAATGCAAGAGGTTCTGTAAATTTTAGTAAATCAAGATACTCAATATGATATGTACACATTTTGTAAAAAATAATATTTTAGTGTTATTAAATTTTTATTAAAAACAAAATTAAAAGATCGCATTTTCCCGATATCTATTTCCTCTTATCCTTAGAAACTGACTTTTTGATATATATATATATATATAACCTTACCAACGCTATAAGCTTATATTAGCGCGCGTTTGACGAGCTTATTTTTAAAAATGAAAAGGCCAATACGAGCCGTTCCCAGGATGTTGTGCAGGAAAAGGCGTGCATGTATACTCGTATATATATATACACATGTATGAATTCACATGTAAATTATTTTTACATGTAGGTTTTTTGAATTGAAATTTCTAAGATCTCTTATATATGAGATGCAAATCTAGCATCCTATATGAGTTTAAGAAATGAAATTTCAATGTACAGGGTGAGTCATCTGAATCTATCACCTCCAATAACTTGTTTGTATGGCCAGGAATCGAAAAAAGTTTCATATAAAAATTGTAGGGTTTCGAGGGGGAATCTAAATGACGTACTTTTCAACTTTTGATTTTGACCGAAAGTGGGTTACTTCAACCGGAAGTGGTTTTTTTTAAAATGGAAACCCCCCTTTTTGACACCGGAAAATGAAAAAGCGGAAAATTTTACGTTCAGATATAACCTT
>NW_018022664.1:5618-7039 GCF_002006095.1 Pseudomyrmex gracilis | reverse complement strand
CACTACCCAGGAACAACGGCGTGGACGTGGTAGTTTTTTGTTCCCTTTGGGGTGCTTTATTTACGTGAGTCCCCTTGCCTCTCACTATCGGGGTGCTTTATTTACGTGAGTCCCCTTGCCTCTCATTATCGGGGTGCTTTATTTACGTGAGTCCCCTTGCCTCTCATTATCGGGGTGCTTTATTTACGTGAGTCCCCTTGTCTCTCACTATCGGGGTGCTTCATTTACGTGAGTCCCCTTGCCTCTCACTATCGGGGTGCTTTATTCACGTGAGTCCTTGTGCCTCTCACTATCGGGGTGCTTTATTTAGTTAATTTGTAACTTTAAACAGTTAATTCGCTAAGTAGTACACTTAGCGAATTAACTGTTCGAAATTCCGTCCATTTTCTTGAATGCATAAGTCGAGACGCCTTCTGAATGATGTGACTGTTCCCAAAAGAATTTCTTGAGATATTGCGACACAAGCAGTCCGAATAAACGTTCCTTCATATTTTCCTTGGTTGTTGGTTTTTCGCTATAGACAATAATACTTTTCAGCATTCCCTACAGGAAAAAATCGGTAGAAGTTAAATCTGGCAAACGAGGAGGCCACGCGACTGCGCCCAATCTCCCAATCCACCTACCATTGTATCGGTTATTCAAATAATTTCTTACAATATTTGAATAATTTGCTGGCGCACTATCCAATTGAAGCCACATCCGTTCTCTGGTGAATAAATCAACGTCTTCCAATAGTTGCGGTAAATCGTCTCGAAGAAACTTCAAAAAGTTTTGTCCGTTAACGTTTTCTTCAAAAAAATAAGGACCTATTAAATAGCCATTTACGATGCCACACCAGACCATTAAAGACCAACGATTTTGGAAATTAGTTGAACGAAACCAATAAAGATTTACATCGGANCAGTAGTGACAATTATGTCTATTTACAGTTCCATTGCTACTGAAAGTTGCCTCATCCGAAAAGAGTACGTACCGGAAAAAGTTTTCATTTTGTTGGATCATTTGCAGAGCCCATTCACAAAAATTTACACGAAGTAAGTAATCATTAAAATTCAAATGTTGTGTCAACGTTATGTGATATGCATGAAATTTTCTTGCCTTTAATATTCTCGCAACTGTTCGCTGAGGTATGCCAATTTCTCTTTTGATTTGACGAGTGCTAATATGCCGATTGAGATAATTTTTGCTAAAATGGTTATAACACGATTATCATTAACATCATATTCATGATGTCGTGATCGGCGAACCATAGACCCATCACTTGCTCTCTGCGTAAGGGTTTTAATGGTTACCCTAATTGGATGCCTTCTATTAGGATAACGTTGAGCACACACACATACAGACGTTCAGCTCTTGAAAAATTATTCCTACATTCCCCCAATATTTTGATCATGTCCACGATTTCGTTTGGTGGGTAGGCT
>NW_018022664.1:2342-4558 GCF_002006095.1 Pseudomyrmex gracilis | reverse complement strand
TTATTTCTGCACAACATCCTGGGAACAGCTCGTATTGGCCTTTTCATTCTTAGTTTCAATTTTCACGAGCCTTCACTATTCATGCGTTTGAGCTTATTTTTGCTCGCGCGACAATAAGGTGATTTTTCATGAAAACAGCTTTTTAATCACTCGGAATAAACTCACCGTCCGTTGCCGCAACGAAAATTAGCTTGTTGTCACGGCAAAACGCGCTGAACCGCGGCCGCCGCGGAGTCCCCCATGCACGATGATGAGCTCATCGTCGCAAACAAAACAGTTTAATTTAAGAGTATTACGAGCGGCAATTTGCAGTTTTCGAAATGTACATGCGCTGGAAACATCCCTGGACATCAATCGTTTGCGGTCCTACGGGATGCGGGAAAACAATTTTTGTAACGACTTTTCTCCGTTATTTGCCGAAAATGGCAAATATTCGATGTGGGAGAATTTTATTTTAGTACGACGAGTGGAAAGAAGCCTATCTCGAGTTGCATCGCGAGTTGACGGGAAAATGTAAAATCGAGTTTCGCGAAGGACTACCGCGCTCGGAAGTTTATTTGAACGACCCACTCTGTGCCAAATTAATAGTACTCAACGATCTTATGCTAGAATTGTCGTCGTGACAGTGATCGTAGTTTTGTTTACCAAAGGTAGCCATCATAAAAATCTTAGCGTTGTACTCATTTCACAGAATCTTTTTCATCAGGGACGCGGTCAACGCGATATTTCGCTGAATGCGACTTACATTGTGGTTTTCAAGAATCCGCGCGATCGCGCGTCAAGCCTATCCCGACGACGCAAAGTTCTTGGAAGAAGCGTATTACGACGCCACTTCACGTCCTAACGGCTATTTACTGCTCGATTTGAAACAATCGACACCGGACGAATATCGTTTTCAAACATGTATCTTTTCCAACAATCCGCGTCATTACGTGTACGTACCGCGCAGATCCCTCGCGTAAAAATAAGTGTATAAAACTCCGAAGCACACGAGTGAAGGGCGTCATTCGAAGCTACGATGCCGTCGCCGACGAAGCGGAAGAAGCAAAGGCGCATAGTAGAGCTAAGCGCTCTCTCAGTGAGAAAAATATCTGTCTACTGAAGGCTCTGTGTCTTCTAAATAAAAATCAACGCGCTGCTTTTCTGCNAAACGCTGATAACAAATTCATCGCGTGTATTCGCAAGTGCGTTCACAATACGCTCAGAGGTACCGTACCGCTCGAAAAAAAGAGAGAAAAACCGCTTAATCCGATACAAAACGGCGCTGCGACGTATCGCGGAACGAAGAGGTACTTGGAGGTGCAAGAGAAAGTTGCAACAAAGAGGCTTTTTACTGTACATCATCGGGCCCATATTCGGAGCTTTATTATCTCGAATTATCGAGTAATCATGGAACGGGCTAAAAAATAGTGCTGATTTCCACGGATAATTTCGAAAGAATGCAACAACGGATTGCGGCGGGGGAAAATACAGCTGCTAATACCACACGCACTCTCGGAACCGTGCTCTCGCGTCTCGACGCGGAGATGAGACGTATTCTCGATTCCCCTGTTGATGAAGGTAAAAAATGGAATTTGTACAGCAAAGTACTTCGTCGATATCTACATTTTATCCAAAAAGCGAGAAAGCGTTCTCGCAAAGAAGAAGATCAATCCGTAGCAAAAACACCTGCTGTGACCGCTGGAGAGAGGGAAGAGGAGGAGGACGAGGAAATGAGAGAACTATTTCACGACGCGGAAGAACCAATGGACGCTTCGCCTCAAACAACCTCCGTTTTGCCAAAACATTATTTAACACCATTACGACACAATAATAATAATAATAATTAATATCAACGGATTAATCAGTCGACTCAGAAGAAAAATGTATCGTTTGCGAATGTTTTATTTAACAACAGCAGCGCGCTCTCGCGAACAAAAAACTATACCACAGATACCAGAAACAATTCCAAAAACTTACTGCTCCAACGCGCGAATGCTTTTGAATCATCTGATCGAAGCGGCTGTTTCCGTCAAGATCACGTGGAACGAACGCGGTATCGTGATTAAGAGTCCAGAATTGGTGGAAACGAATATTGTGGAACTCGTAAACGACACAATGCGAGAAAGAAAAACCGCTGGAATAACGGGCGTGTTCCGTTTGACCACAGTACGATTCGACACCGATCGATTCGACACCAAATTATTGGACACAGATTTATTCGACACCGTACGATT
>NW_018022664.1:0-1682 GCF_002006095.1 Pseudomyrmex gracilis | reverse complement strand
CGTCCGAGAGAAGCGAGTAACGCGCTACCGTCATACATCGGTTTCCCGCCTTTCCCAAAAGTGGACGAATTATATACAACTATAGCTATCCTCTCGACGGCAAGGTAACGCTGAAAACGCTCGATTTCCCCAATACCGCATCCCTCCTCCGGAATTGAGACGCTCTCTCCAACAACTCCCGTGCGCATTGGCGCTGTAAGGAGGAGTTTGAGCGTCTCATTGCATTCCAGCTCTCATGCAGCTCGCCCGTACGGGCATTACCTCGCTCAAGGTATACTCGTGCGGCAACAAGTGAGCGGAGGAAGCAAAGGTTGTCACGGTTTGTTATTGTAAGAATCGAGCGTTTCCCGATTTTTTTCTTGTCCAGAAAACGGCCTCTTCCCGTTGGAGAGTGCATACGCGAATCGTAAACGATGCAGCGATGTTTACCCCTCCGTTGCTTTGTGCAACTGAACTCATGAGAATCCAAATATTCTCATGAGTCAAGTCGCGCGCAAGACGGAAAGAGAGACCTGCTGCACCGTTGGTTAAAATCGGGGAATTGAACCACACCCCGACGTAATCACTCTCCATCCATTCTACTAATTCAGCGCCCGATCGAATTTCGCGAATCTCGAATATCGCCTCCCTCCCTATTATCCCGAACCTTTTGAATCTACGCTCGTTTTCCGTCCGTAAAATTAAAAAAGTATAATTATTATTATTATTAGTATTTTCTCCGACCTGTTCGGTTGTGTTGTTGTCGTCGTCGACGATTGGCGGCGCTGACGGTGTCGGGGGTAGCGGAGGTGCTAACGGTGTAATGCTCGCCGGCGTTGTTGCTGATGTCGTCGACGTCAGAGTTGATATATGTTGCTGCGCTCTTTGCTGATGTTGTTGGTGCCGTCTTGTTTAATAATATTTTCCTGCGCAACAACATTTACAGCTCCACTGTCGTATTGTACTGTAAATACAAATAGCTTAATACAAAAAACTTCCAATATATTAACAAAACGATTATCAATCAAATGTTATAGGATAAACGAGTCAATTAGAGATATAAATTAGGTAGTCGCTTTAATTACTTAAATAAAAGTATATATAGGCACTGTCTTTTCAGTTTTTAATATAAAGTTTTAAGTATAAAAATTAGTATAAAGTTTTTATTTAGTTTTTAGTAAAATTAAAAATTGAAATATTAAATAACAATTGACTTTTTATTTTTGATTTATATTGAACATAATCAAAATAATTAATATCAAGAGACACGGTAGTGCTTCGCGCCAAGTTCACGCGCAACGAAGTGGCGCTCGAACTGCGCGAACACACTGTGCCTATACGCGAAAATCAGGTATTCAATAGAGGGGAGATTTTAAATCAGTTATTTTTCAATAACGACTGAACCGATCGACTTCTTTTTAGACTCACTCGATTTGCGTGGAAAAATTGAAGGAAAAAGTATTCTTGCGTTTTTCTGGTTTGTGGCTTGTGAGCAGAGATAATGAAAGATAAACAAAAATGTGTGTGAAATTCACGTTATTTTGGAGAATCGGAATTCGTCGTCTCCAGACAAGATTGTGTCCAGGAATGTGTCCAGTTTCTTAGTTCTCCCAAGAGATGTCGGTATAAGCGCGAACGAAAAGGAAAAGAACTGTAATATGTGATGAGAGAGAGAAAAAGAGCAAGCGAGCGAGTGAATGAGT
>NW_018022663.1:18165-19937 GCF_002006095.1 Pseudomyrmex gracilis | reverse complement strand
ATTCGAAGACTTCGCGTGTACGATGTGGAGTCGCGCCATCCTGCATAAAATGGAAGTTCTTTACTAATCCGCGTTTCTTTGCATGGGGAAAGAATTTAGTCTCCAATAATTCTTTATAACTTTGACTAGTCACAGTTCCTTCAAAAGATTGCAGGTAGACCCCTTTTACAGAAGATGGATGGATGGATGGATGGATTTTTGTCAAAATAATTTTTAACGTCATCAATTGTTTCGTCCGTTGTAACTGTACGAGATGGGCCAGGTAAATCATGTCTACGATTGTTCAAAGTGCCATACATACCAAAATTATCAATAATCCTGCCAAAAAATATCGACAAATAAAAATAAAATCTCACCTAACCAACATTGGAATGATGACGCGATTCCAGGGAGAGGGAGCGTGGCTAAAAAGTATTAAAAACATACCTTCTGAGTATTGTTTTGCTTGAAACTTTTTTAGATCCATATTTACTACGGAATCCACGATACGCCTGACTATAGTTTTTGCCTCTACTATAGAAGCACTCGATGAGAAACACTTTTTCTTCGATGCTTAGCGCGTCCATCCTATAACTTGCAAATCGGTTTATACGACGGTTCAAATGAAATTGACGGGTCTTAGGTAGCGGACCCTAGTCGGTAAAACAGTTACTGAAATCGAGAAGGGGATATATAACTATTTACTTTCAACACATTCCCATTGGTCACCCTGTACAAGGTCGAAAGCGTTTATGCCTTTTTAATTACTTACTTGTATAATAAACGGATTTATTTTTATACACTATAACAACAGTGTCATGCTTCAATAGCCATTTTTCATTATATATTTGTTTATTTTTTAATTTATTTTTAAATTTTTAAATTTCTTTGAATTTTCTTTTAATTACTTTTGAGAAATCTTTTTATGGTGATTCGGATTTGATATAATACGTCTCAAAACACGGTATAATACATAGAGTTTTGTGACAGATATTGCATTCATACTTAGAGCGTCGTTTTATTTTCTTCATAGCGCAGAGTTTACACTTACGCTGTAGAATTGCAGATGAACCTTTGTTAGAAATTTCAACAGAGAAATGACGTCCTGTTAGTCGTGAATGAGTTGGAGCTGAATATGAATGTTTGAACTTCAAGATTGAATAATCCTCTAACTACTTTTATACGGAACTCTGGAAAAGAAAGTTTTTTTTCCACTTTTTGATTGTACAATACGTGAGCGTTTGCCAATGCCAAATCCACTAAATGAAAAAATAATTTTCGATACTATTTCATAGTTTTTCTGATGGTTTCTGTCATAGATAATTGCTTATCTATATTGTCGCACTCGCGACAGCGAAACAGCGCTTTTGCCGGACTCCGGAAATCGCGCACGCGCTTGCGGCAAAAGAAGAACACGCGGTTTCTTAACAAAGCACTTTATTCACATAGAAATACAAAAAGAACGCGCAATACAAATCTCGTCGTGGCACGCCGTGACAGCTCTCTGCTCAGAATCTCTCTCAACAAACCCATCGCTCGGCAACAAACAATCGTGCCGAGCGCGCGACGTTCACGCGACTCCCGCGACACGCACTCGGTGTCCGCCGCGTAACATTACCCCCCTCCTCTTCTAGATCGTCGTCCCGACGATCAAAGGAGATCCGGTCTTCTCGCTCACTCCTGGACTGCTGTCACAGGATCTCAAGCTAACCGGCCGAAGAGACTCTTCTCGAGTATCTTCCATCTTCGGGGCTTCAACAATTCCTTGCTATAAACTTCGATCTTCGGACAAG
>NW_018022663.1:8485-17110 GCF_002006095.1 Pseudomyrmex gracilis | reverse complement strand
TGACGACGACACATCCTCTTCCCTCGCCGTCGTTCCGTTTGCAGTACTCGTTCCCCGCCGAGCGCGGTCTGGAGCGCAGTGGACTCACCCGCAAAATTTCCTCTCCGTTTCGGCATCGCCGTGCTCATGACTTGCGTTTTTATCATCAGCTTTCTTCCCTCTTCTTTCTTTTCTCTCTCTTTGTTTGTCCGAGATCCCGGACGAGCCCCCAAATGTTACTCTCACGGCGGCGAATCAGCGCTTTTGCCAGACTCCGGAAATCGCGCACGCGCTTGCGGCGAAAGGAGAACACGCGGCTTCTTAACAAAGCACTTTATTCACATAGAAATACAGAAAAAACGCGCAATACAAATCTTGTCGTGGCACGCCGTGACAGCTCTCTGCTCAGAATCTCTCTCAACAAACCCATCGCTCGGCAACGAACAATTGTGCCGAGCGCGCGACGTTCACGCGGTTCCCGCGACACGCACTCGGTGTCCGTTGCGTAACAATATTATCGATCCCTCCCATATTTTTATTATACTCACAGATACAGAGTGGTTTCACGATATCTTTTTTAGTTCGCCAATGTTTTTTACCGGTAAGGCTAAATCTAACTTCATGGACTGTTGTGATTGTGACCGGGGTTAGGTTATATTTGGTCGAGTACTCACGTATTTCTGCCTTCTATCACGGTCGCCAGTCACTTTTACCCCCAAGTGACAAGGATATTAATCTTCTTTTCTTTTGTTTTAGGTGCTGTGTTGCTGCACGTCAGGATTTCACCTTCCTCAGGATCGGGATGTTAACAGGCAAGTAACGTTACACACAACTTGCTCAATATAACAACAAGTATATTTCTCTGTAATCTGACTCACTACACTGAGATATGTTTTTTATTTAACTTTACAGGTACGATCGAGCGTTTTACAACTTTTTCTTGCGGCGTCTTTTACAACGTGCGTATGCGCGTCTGTCTTTAACGGCAGTTGTTATACGACTGACTTCCAACATGACTTTGCCTTCTTCCTTGTCTCGGCGGCGCGACCAGCGGCGCGCATGCGCACTCACCCGTCCTCTTTTCTTAAAGGTCGTGCATAAGGCCTGTGTGATATGTGTTTGTGTTGTACTTGTGTGCGTGATGTGTGTGGTGTACTTTTTATTCGTTATGTAACGTTTTATTTGTATAGGTGTGTTTTTTAAATTGTCCGAATAAGACCTGAAATTTTGTGTGGATGTTGTGTGTGTGTCCTAGATGCGTTTTGTATACTTACTTTTGCTTATTCGGGTATTTTTTTCTATTAGAGGTATGAGCGTGTAACTTACGCTACGGATAACGGCTGTTATTGCGTGTGTGTATTGTCTGTCCGTCCAGGGTGTCGATGGTATAGTTGTATGTCCTTAATCGTGTATTCTATTTTTGTACGTGTACTGACTTTTTGTTTTGGGTTGTGTCTGAAAATGATCCTGTGTGGTGTGTGCGTTATGTGTGTGCATTTGGTGTATGTGCTGTTCCTTATTCGAGTGTATGTATTTATGTTTGATGGGTTTGCAAAATGATAAATAAGGATTAAAAACTGTATGGCTGTGATGTGGGTGGTGTGTAAATGTGTTGTATATGTGTATAAGTCCTTATTCGTCTGTTAAAATTTTACTGTTGTCTTGTGGTCAATGTCTCGTATAGTTGCTGTATTTTGCTGTGTATGTTGTATGACTGTCTGTCTTTCGTATAAGATGTGAATGGCCTGTTATCCTAGTGTTTGGTTTTTCTATTGTTATGACGTGTTTGGGATAAGTGTCGTGAGTGCGTGTGTGTGACGTATGTGTGGTCCCTGTACGACTAGTACGTACACTGGTCCTTAATCTTTACAAAAAGAAACTCAACAAAACAACAACGCTGCTCACATAACAAAAACCAAAATTAAAACTGAAAACAAACAGCGGACATAAAAAAAACAAAACTTTCTTTTGTGATTTTACGCCTAACACTGGTCCACTCGCAGTCCCTGCCGTCCTTACTACTACTTACTACACTTAAACATCTACATGTGGTTATATATATATATATATATACGTATAAAAGTCTTCTATATGATTTACATAAATATCTTAACAACTAAACGACTTTAATTCTAACATTTTTGCGACTCGCACGCTAGTGTTTCCTGATTTTGAATCCTCTTTCAACTTGGATCCTTCTTTTCCTCTTCATCGGTGTTGCTACCCGATGATGGTGACTGAAAATCAGGTGACTCTTGTCCCTGCGTCGCGACTTCGATCTCCTGACTCACTTCCGGAGTCTCGACTGGCGCCTCCCGGGGTTTGGGTGACAGTGATCATGTAAACTTCTCTTTTGTCCATCCATTTCATTACTAACTAGACGTCATTGTGTGCGACCTGAATCTTACCTTTATTTAGTTTATTCTCTAACCTTGGCATGAATTTCCTATTCTTTTTCACAGTTCCACAGATTTCTGTGTCACGGTCATATAGAAATTCGGCCAATTCTGGAGATAAATACAAATTATTCACGTAAATGACGCGACCTTTGTTGAAAAAATTTTTTAGGAAATGAGCTACAATGTCACCAGTAATACCCAACCCAAACTTTTTGTAATCGGTATCTGAACCTGTATATACAATGAAATCTATCAAAAATCCAGTTTTACAATCAACTAGTTCAAACAATTTGATACCAAATACGATGTCATTTCAACGGTAAAAATTGTTTGAAGTACAGCTTCCCTTTCCATAAAACTAAACTTTTGTCAATACAAAGATTCTGTCCTGGTAATATAGAATTTGAAAATTTTTCTCTTAGATCAATTACAGGTTTCAACTTTTTCGAAGGATGATTCACTATTTCTTTGTTGTTTGAAAAATGCAAAAATCGNAAGATTTGGAGATATCTATTTCGACGCATGATCTTTCTAAAAATTGGAGTTTCCAACAGAGGATCTGTGATCCAATAATTTTGAATTGCACCTTTTTGAACGTGTCCTATATTGATTGTTGTTCTAAGAAAAATTCGTAATTCATCAACTGTAAGAGGTTCCCAGGACTTCATATTTTTTTGCGGGCCTTCAGGATCTTGTTCCTGGCATAAATTCGTCTGTGCTGTTATCATTTCTAAAAGATTTAAATTTAAAAAAATTTTGAAGTAGCACAATGGAGTATCATCTGGAACAGTAATAGTACTCTGAATACCAGGTGAACCTTTTATGTGAAATCTTTTATGGAAGGATAAAGTAAAGTATCATAGATAACATCAGGATTATCTTCATCAATATCAATAAGTAAGTCATCATCTACAGCTTCAGATGCACCAGTTATATCATATTCATTATCGGATTTTTTTAGTTCTGATTCGCCACTGCTAAAATCTACAGTTTCAACATCTATTATAATCATCTAGTTGAGAAAATAGGAAAAAACTATATAAAAGAAAAAATATCACGAGAAAATAAAGAGTAATGAGAGCAACACGTATATATCTAATACAGAGTTTTGCGATAAGGTGGTGGCCTCTCTATATATAAGGTCATGGGCACAATCTTATCATAGGTNAAACTTGATGGGTTGCCACCTGGTGAGAGAAATCAAAACTAAGCATAGGTTTATAATGTGTACCGAGTCCTTAGTCAATTGTAAAATACTGAGCATGTAACATTTAGAGGCAAAATATGTATGCGCGCGCGCGCGTATGTATGTGTGTGTAGAGGAGGGAGTGTATGTGTGTACATATACTATATATAAGTACTTATATGTATTTATATATACTTCTTGTGGAAGTTTATGCATGTTTTGATAGGCTGCTTAACAGCGTCTATATATAGATGTTCCGGCAGCGTAAAGATTAACCATATGTGCTGGAGCAGCCATGACGATGTCATCTACGTACCGGTAGTAAAAAGTAATTGAAGTATTAAATTTGTATAATGCTTTGTTTTCAATATCTTGCATAACGATATCTGCTATTAATGGAGACAATGGTGAACCCATAAGGGTACCAAAAGTTTCTAAATAACATTGTCAAATGTTAAATAGGTGGAAGAGAGTACAAGAGCAATGGCATTTAAAAATTCATCACAAGGTATGTTCGTATTTTTGGTGATGTAAGACCATCTATTTTTAATAGTATTAACAACCAAATCTGTAGGAACGTTTGTGAAAAGTGAAACAACATCCAATGACAGTAAAATATCATCATTATTAAGTTTAAAATTAGAAAAACGTTTGTAGAATTTGGAACTATTTATTATGTTGTTTTTAGCTACGGGGAGACTCTTATATAAAATGTTGTGTAGAATATGTAAAAATTATTGAAATCGGAGGAGGCTCCTCTAATCTGCACTATTACCCTATATAACCTTAACTTTTTATGAAGTAAAAAATTAAATCCAAAATATTACTTAAAAGGAAATGGCTGTTTGGAGCCTTTGCAAGGTGTATTGCAGTAAAATTTGTTTGCAACAATCTCTGCCAAAACGTTTCGACTTTATTTGAAGTCCTTATCAATTGATCTGTTGACGATATTTATACAAGTGTTGTTATTATATAAAATATGAGAATTGAAAATAATACAATTACGTACCATTACAATAAGCGTCAAAAACGCATCTTGTTACATTAAGATCAAATCAATCAAACTACACAATGACATTTTAACGGTAATAAATGTATAAAATTACGAGCGTCATATTATTATAACGATGGAAACTGAACTGGATCGCTATAGGTTGGATTGAATTTGATGTAGAAGGTGAGTCCATCTATAAATTAATATTGTACTTTATTCAATAAAGGTAAGTATATGTCATGTAATGCTTCTGTATCTTTCATCAAATTCAAACCGTGTACTTGTTTTTTGATGTGCAACATTTCAGACGTTGCTTGCTTAAAATAATTGCTTTCTGTGTCTAAAATTTTTGTATCATTCCAATTAAAAAAATGTCCAGTTTCAATGCTATGTTTAGCAACTACCGATGGTTCTATGTGTCCCTTTTTGATTTGAATGTTCTTTTATTCTTGTACATAGTTGTAGTTTTGTTTGCCCTACGTAAGTAGAATCGCATTGATGGCATTCAATACGATAAACTACATTTTTTTGTTTATTTGTTGGTACTAGGTCTTTATGTGTTTTTATAAATGTAGATATTTGGTTTAGATTTCTGTAACTCGGGTTGACAATTTTATTGTTGATTTTAACGCTACTCAAAAAATGATTTTTAATGTACGGTGTGACAAAATATGTTTTCTATAGTATTATTTATTTTCTGTGGGATATCTATATGTTTCTTTAATTTTTTCAAAAACAACACTCAATCTATGACTTATTTTTTGAACAATTAGTTCAATTGGATAGTTATTGTTTAATAAAATATTGATTATGAATTTTACGTTTTGTTGATGATATTTTGGATGTGATAATAGCAAAGCTCTGTCTACAAGAAAATAAATGGTGCCTATTTTGTAGCTCAAAGGATTATGTAAAAAGAAGTTGAGATATTGAAATCACAATATTGAGAGTGACCTCCGGTTTCGGATTCAAAAATTAATATAAATAGAAGAAAGCAATGGGAACCAATTTTGTCACTTAGCTCAATAAATCATAAGATAGGCACTGTCTTCACATTAGTTGACAGATCTATTTTACTATCTGACCCCATTTATCATTACAAAAATCTATCTTATGTTATTGATACTCTTTTAACTAATAACTATCCACTTTACTTTATTTTTAAAATGATCAACAGAAGGCTTAAAATGTTGTTTTCCGATAAACTCAACAAACATCTTAAAAATAATTATTTAGACAATTATGACAAACCGCCAACTCATTATTGCGTAGTTCCATTCATACCAAACACTGAACGCATTTTTAATCCTTTTATTAAAGTCGCAATCAGAAATAATAATATAATCAAACCAGCTTATAGAAACTTAAATTTGCTTAACAAATTTATAAAAACACACAAGGATTATGTTCCGATAGACACGTAACAATGTTGTTTATGAAATTTCCTGCGACTCTTGTGAGTTTAGTTACATAGGACAGACGAAAAGACAACTTGCGACAAGAATCAAAGAACATATGAACTATGTCAAAAAAAAACAGCAGTCTTCTGTTATTTCAGAACATTCTTTGAATTATGGTCATTCTTTTCGATGGCACTCAGTGAGAATATTGGATAATTAAAGAAATTACTTTAAACGCTTAACATCAGAAATGTTACACATTAAATTGAACGATCATAGCTTAAACATTAACAAAGACACTGAATTATTGGATGACATATATCTCCCGCTGTTGGACAAAATTAATTCTATCACATACACACAGATGGGGTTGTTTGACAACACAAACACACGAACACAAAGTTCGACTTTCGATCATTAGTATTGACGACAGTTTAACACATTTATGTCGTCATTTTACGGACTGTTTCCTTATTAAGGATTGTGTCTCCAGTTGATCGGTGAATTTGTTCATACATCATTACTGTGCTTTTCACATATGTTGCATCTATATTCATTTTTGTTTTTTATTTAATATTTATTTTGTATACTGCAGTTGCCATATGTATTTTTATTAATATTTGTAGTTCCCACTGAAGATGACTAAAAAATATTGTCGAAACGTTTAGAACATACTTATATACGTTGTCATTAATTACATTCCAACCAGTAATTGGTTCCCATTGCCTTCTTCTATCTACGTTAAGTTAAGATATCTACCGAAATAAGTTGGTTTTTTGGTACCAATCACATATCAACTTATTGTTTTCTGATTTAATGCTAATGTCAAGGTAGTTGAGGGTGTTGTCTTTTTGTAATTCATAAGTGAATTGAAGCCTATCATGGATCGAGTTAAAAACATTGACTACATGGTTAACTTGATTAGAAAGTATAGTTAAAATTGTGTCATCGACATATCTGAAGTAAAAAGATATATTAAATGTTAATTTGTTTAAAGCTTGCAATTCTAGATCTTGTAAGACTATGTCTGATATGATCGGAGACAATGGTGAGCCCATAGGCATTCCATATATCTGTTTATGTTTTATTATTAAAGGTAAAATATGTTAATGACAGAACGAATTGTAATGCTATTATAAACTCTTCTTTATTGATTTTTGTGTGTAATTTGATGTATCTCTATCTTTTTGATATGCTCTCCATGGCTAGGTTCAACGGTACATTGGTAAATAATGATGTTACATCGAGTGATAAAAGAGTGTAATTAGGTGGTAACTCGACACCAGAGACATTATACAAATGAAAACTGTTGTTTATGAAGAAAGAGGAATTGGGAATGCTTTTGTAAATAATTTTATGTAAATATAGTGCCAATTGATGTAAAGAGCTATTGATTGAGGATACGATAATTCTGTATGGACAATTTATTATATGAATCTTAGGGACTCCGTAGGCTCTAGGTAATAGTGAATCAGTGAATCAGTAAAAAATTAAAATTTAATAAATTAAAAAGTTATTTAATACTACAGAAAAGTCTTTCTCTAAACGATTTGTTTTACAAAATTAAAAAATACTACAAAATCAAAATGATAGGAATATCTCAAAAAACTTTTCTTTTCAATAAAAAAGATAAGAACAGGCGCCAGGTACACGCACGTATTGTATTTAAATTAATAAATTAAAAATTAATTTAATACTACAAAATATTAAATAAAAGTGAATAATAATTTAGTCCAATATCGAGCCAAATAGACAGGAAAGTAA
The DNA here is from genome assembly GCF_002006095.1 of Pseudomyrmex gracilis. NCBI lineage: Eukaryota > Metazoa > Arthropoda > Insecta > Hymenoptera > Formicidae > Pseudomyrmex > Pseudomyrmex gracilis. The sequence goes on along the minus strand of NW_018022663.1, from coordinate 9,388 downwards.
TGTGTTAATTTCTCATTTTTTGATTGTCGTCCAAACGTTTTGATCCCTCAGGTTCGGGATCTTCTTCAGTGAAAAACTGATTTAAAAAAATTACAAAATTATTGTGATGACAAAAAAGGTTGACAAGTTTGGTCGCTCTGAGAATCTTAAATTGTTGCTAATGTATCATGGTCTTCCAACAGCAAAATTAGTCATTGTCTTACTTCAGAACTTTCACTTAAAACGTTAAAATGAAAATAAAAGTAATAATCAAATAAATTAAAATAAATAATAAGTAAAAATAAAAACAGGAGTAAAAGTCAAATGTAAAATACTTGTACTAATTCACCACCGAGTTCAATATTACGCAATAATGTAAACTGTACTGCTGGCATCCATGATAAGAAATTGAGTATACAGGGTGTCCCAAAAATTTTGACCAAGCCGAAGTGTAAAGGTAGATAACGTTAATCTGAATAAAAAAGTTATATATCATTTTGCAAAATTTGCAATAGATACTGAATAGTTAATTAATAAATGTAAGCCAATTAACGCGCGAGAAGCGATGGTCCGGACTCTGTAGGCATACGCTTATCAGCTGTGAAGAAAGATGACTTCTTTCACGCAATATTCTAGCAACAAGAAACAGACTAAACAAGCAAGCGCGATGTGTGACGTATGGCGTGTGACAGCTTTTTGCGATCAGCTGATATTTGGCGGTACGGAAAAAGCAGCTAAGAAGGGTATTTTCCGCGAGGAAATAAAAAAATAATAGCGTTTTCATTTTCTTCTGTCATAAAAAAATATTACTATTAAGAGGGTCCTGAACCGTCCTGTTATTACCGATTGACCGAGTAATTCGTATTACCAAGTGTTTTTCATAATTATTGCTCTGATAGGAAAACGGCTCTACAGATTAAAAGA
>NW_018022663.1:5304-6512 GCF_002006095.1 Pseudomyrmex gracilis | reverse complement strand
ACATTTATATAAACGTATGCAAGTATACTTATAAATAGGAAGTATTTATAATTATTGTGTGCTGGCTATATTCTAAATTGTAAAAACGCCAATGGCGTTTTTTGTAACATAAAGTTGCTTTGTCTTTTTGTTTGCTCAGAAGCGTTTTTCTACACGTGTGGAAAATGGTTTTTAAAGTCATTTACAAGTGACGTGTTTTAGCTAAGTTCTAAATTTATTGTGCCAGAAGCGTCTTGTGTAGCATAAAAGTTGCTTTACTTTTGTTCCAAAGACGTTCTTGTTACCGTGTGGTAGTGCATTAAATAGTATGAACATTTACAATCAATTTGTGTTGGCTATGTTCAAAATTTCTTGCGTCAGAGACGTCTTTTTGTAACAGAAATTTGCTTTTTTTCCCAGATGCGTTTTTATAAAAGTGTGATGGTTATGTTCTAAATTTATTGTGTCAGAAGTGTATCTTGTAATATAGAGTTGCTTTATGTTATGTTGCTTTATTTTTTTTTGTCTCAGAAGTGTTTTCGTTAACGCGTGATAGNGTATGTTAAAGAATGAATTAGCGTTTGCTGACTACTTTCTAAATTTATACTGTCAGAGACATCTTTTATAACATAGAGTTGCCGAAACTAGTAAAGTTTAGAACTATAAATAATCATGACAAATCTGCTTAAGATCTGTCGTTGATAAAAATCATTATTTCAACAGGCTTGTTGAAAAAACAGAAATTAGCCTGATAGACGGCTCCTAATACATTGCTCTGCTTGAATTTATAGTCAGTCTGCAAACTACTTGCAGACTAATTAAAACTTTGTTTACTGAGTACCATAGGCGTGCACTCACACTTATACTGTCTTTTAGACTTATGTGTGTGTGTGTATATATATGAGAGAGAGAGAGAGAGAGAGAGAGAAAGAGAGAAAGAGAGAGAGAAGAGAGAGATACTTGTATCTCTTCTTGTCTTTCGTTCATTTTGTCTGTCCTTTGATTAAAGTGAAACAGACTAATCGCTATGTCATCCGTGTTTATTCGTTTTTTTCTTGTACATTGTGACGGCCAAATTCTGAACCGCGTCTCGAGAGCAATTCAGTATGTATATGTAAAGCTTTCTGAGCAATATAAAATGTTTGATGACATTCATAATTTTTTTTGTAGTAATATATCCAAATAAACCTAAAAATTAATAACATGTATGTACACATATGTGCGTTTAA
>NW_018022663.1:0-3394 GCF_002006095.1 Pseudomyrmex gracilis | reverse complement strand
TACGGTGTCGAATAATTTGGTGTCGAATAAATCTGTGTCGAATCGAGCGGTGTCGAATCGTACTGTGGTCAAACGGAACCCGCCCCTCTCGGTGCTGACCGGCTCGAGCTGTGCGACGAAAGACCGGTAACGCGATAGACAGCGCGATTAGCCTGTCTCACTTTAAAACAAGGACGGACTAACTCAACCACTTGAGGGCGCCACTTTCCGGGCAGAGACCCCAGTGCTGAGTTCGTTTCTCGCTCCAGGACCCTCTTAATTGGACGAGTAGATATTTGTCGTAATTTTCTGTATCACACGCTTTTTCTGTGTCGCTTGCCGCTGTTCGCTGCGTTACACCGCCGTGAGAATCACATGATTGCAAGTAAGAACCTTTCTTATACCTTTGCTGCTTTCTCTGTACCGCTTAATAGCAGCTGATCGCAAGAAGTTGTCATACGCCACACGTCACACGTCGCGCTTGTTTGTTTACTCCATCTCTTGTTGCTAGGACATTGCATGAAGGAATCCATCTTTCTTCACAGCTGATAAGCGTACGTCTACGGAGTCCGGACCATCGCTTCTCGCGCGTTCATTGGCTTGCATTTATTAATAAACTATTCAATATCTATTGCGAATTTTGCAAAATAATATATAACTTTTCTATTCAGATTAACGTTATCTATCTTTACACTTCGGCTTGGTCAAAATTTTTGGGACACCCTGTATATTACATATATATATTACATATATAACATATATATATTATATTGCCAGTAGATGTTTTGTTTTTAAAAATTTAAGCAATTTTTAATATAAATAATTCATTTTGCGTTGACCATTTAAAAGTTTTTATACTTAGATTATAAGTTAAAATGAAACTAAAGATATAATATATTCACGTGTAAAAAAATTTTATATTGTGAAAATATTTTATAAATATATAAATATATAAATATATAAAAAGACTACCATATATTATATATGTCAGCACTTCAAACTTATATATATTCAAACTTATATATATATCAAACTTATATATATATATATGAATTCTAGGATACTGTTTTCCAATAATTGTTTAGAATATGGTATAAATAAAGAAAAACTAAGATATTATAAATATATTTGTTTATAATATCTTAGTAATATCTTATCATACACAGTATAATATCTTTACATACACAAACATTTTTAATTTAATTGAATTATTTATAAGCAGAAACTTATACTTAGTGTATTAAAAAAAAAAATTACGTTACATCACTATAACTTATTATATTTCTTAAATCTTGTATTAAAATAACAAACTGCTTNGTTTTCTATAATATTAAATGGTGTGCTCGGATCTTTTCCAACTAATATTCTATTAATGTTAGTGCACCATTGCGAAATAGAAGTTTTCAATATTTATGTTTATAAAAACATTTTGAACATCACATTTATGTTCTTCACACTTAAAAAATGAAAAATCTACTTCATTTTTAATAATAGTACTTAAATGTTTACGTACTCCAGTACGAAAACATATAGATGACATGTGACTTGCACATAGTATATGCTATATGTATAATAATAGATTTTATTTCCTGTGATGAAATATTTTCTTTGCATATACGGCAATTATTAAAAGGTTGCATATAAAATAATTTGTCAATAATTTGTTTATAATCATCTAATCTATTGTTAATTTTTTTGTCATTTACTAATATATTGTCAATTTCTGCAATTTCTTCAATTATATCTGTATTTGAAATAGTTAATGTATTAATACTATTTTCTACAAAATATTGCAATNAAAATAAAACTTCTTTATTGGTATCTTCCTCACAATTATTGCCTATACTATNTGTTTACCCGTTAAATTATTTATTAATAATGTTTTAAAAGATGACTCAAAATTAGAACAGGTAGGATTTATATTTCGTCGATTATGACTTCTAATCATTCCAAAAAAGTTTTCTAATGGGTCTTGATTAATGTTACGTGTTTTCAAACAATTTATTCCTGCTTTATTTACAGTTACCCATAATTTTTGAAATCCTCTAATAGTTGTTATCCAATTTCTGAAAGATGGTGTAGATATTAATTTTTTTGTATTTTTATCAATAAATTTAATACTCTGTAATTGTTTAATTGCATCATACCAGAAAAAATAATGTGCGCTATGCTTTGTTACAGCAACTCNCAATGGTGTGTCTGATCTAACTTCTTGCGCATTTACAGAATCGAATAATTTATTTAAAAAATCTAAAATTTTTGCTGTTGCAAATCCTTCTTCCAGTGGTATTTTTAAAGATCCAATCTTTGTATCAATGCAACCTTTAAATAAAAACATTTTATTTAGTTTTTTTAAATTAAAATCTTTATTATTAAAAATAAGCTAATTTAATTATAATTATACTTATTACACTTAAGAGTTCTGACTTACTTTGTATTTGGCTGTTATATTCAATAAAAGCTGATAAAGTTGCGCTAAACACTTGTGCTGCCAATTTAACTTTTATTTTTTTAATTTTATTTTTTATAATATGTTGATCAGTTAAATTTTTTAATTGACGATTGAGTAAATTGCTATAAATGTCCATTTTATAAGCAGTTTCTATTATATTCCATGATGCAACTGTTTTGACATTCAACCTTTTTTATGTACATCAATCTCAATGTNTTTCTCAAGAAAGTTATTTCGGATTCCTTTTAATAAATGTGGAGGATCGTACAAAACAATAATCTTCTGGCCATGCAAAGTAATTGTTTCATCTGTAAATACAGTTTTTGCCATGTTATACATAGATTATTACTATTTCATATATATAATTNAGTAGATTTTTACTCACCAAATTGTTTGCCAGTTCTTAAACAATTAGCTTTAGTGTCACTTAATAATTGCTTAAGTGCAGCCACATTTGATGATTCTTGGTCACATAATGTTGCAACAATGTTAAATCCAGCCTTATTTACTTCATTAATTACTTTTTTTATACAACGTATTAATTGAGCACATTTAGTCGCACTTTTGCAAAAGTTATACGACAAAGGTATTTTTCAACCAGTTTTTATTCCTCTTAACATAAATACAAGTGTATGATCAGCTATTTCTTATGTTCTTTTATGACCCCAATCTTCAAAACCAACTATTTTATCATTTATTGTATCACATTGTAAGTGAGGTTGTAATGAAATTTCATCCTATATAAGAATACATAACTTATTAACATCTTTCATTAATGATCCTTGATGAGANAGATGTGAAAATATTACATCATTTATTCCCGCGTGAATTGGAACCTTTTGTAACAAACGTCGCACAGTGGATCGAACTGCATGAAAATCCGGACATGGGCTCAAAAATTTTTTATCTCGAATCAAATTTATTCAATCATATTTGGTTACTTGAAATATCATAGAAATAATA
>NW_018022662.1:11972-19651 GCF_002006095.1 Pseudomyrmex gracilis | reverse complement strand
CTCTCTGCTACCACCATGAACAGGCATACTGTTATTTAAATCAAATTTAATGTGTGGCTATAACGTTATCCATTGGTTCCGCCATTTTGTTTCAGAACCAATGAAAAGTTTGACAACATTGGCCAGACTCTTATTTCCAGGGACTCTAGAGAATTGTAGGCCGTAATAGTAAGAAATTGACAAATCACAGACAAAGTACAGAAGAATAATCGATTGTGATTTGTCAATTTCTTACTGTTACGGCGTACAACTCTCCATTGTAGACGGCTCTTAAGGAATGATCTCTCAACCGTTGAGTTTTTTGAACGTAACCAATGTCGAAGACTGCAATCGATAAACACAAGTGACGTAGCGATTTCTCGAAAACTCGAAGTGTGCGATGGTATTAGACGGCGTGGCTGGTCAATTCGTGTTCGATTGTCGGTGAACAGTGAACGTTTTAGAATAGGTTGACTGCTTCGGCCAAAATGACGGCTCATGACCAGATGCGAGCTATGCTCGATCAATTAATGGGCACAGGACGCAATGGTATATATACTTATTTTTATTTGTATTCCTTCTTTACACTCAAATGGTCTTATGTTGTCAGAATCATAAAACGCTTTTTGTGTTAATGCAAGATGGTCAACTGCGGCCATATTCAGCCATATTTATCGGTTATATTAGCTATCCTATATATTTCTGCTCTAAGAAACTGTTATTCATAAAATATTTGGAATTATTTTTAGGTGAAAATAACAAATTTCAAGTGAAATATTCCGACTCGAAAGTCTGCAAGAGTTTTTTGCTGGCTTGCTGTCCACATGAGATTTTATCATCAACAGTGAGTATACTTTATATGTTAAGTGGCAATCCCTTAAACACAAATAACACACCATTGGCACTGTGCGCAGAATAATGCATTCTGATATACATGTATATATTACATGCTATGTAAATATATTTTTTTTAATATTACAATGCAAACAAAGATATTAAAAATATTTAAAATAGAATTCACTGTATTTCATTCTTTTATTTTGATTACACACAATTTACCACACATACTTCATCTTGATTTTTTTATCATTGTATTGATTTTATCATTGATGTACATAGCACTCAAGATTGTTGTATAGCATTCATACGATTTTTTACTGTATACAACAATAGAAAACAGTAAAGTAGTTTCTTGATTATGTAAATTTGCTTCTTATAAGTATTATAATACTTAAAATACATAGAAAAATATATGTTGGAAACAACAATGGAAATTAAAGTATTAAAATAGATATCTATAAAAAAACATACATGAAGAATTTTGAAATCCTAATTATTTTTAATATATGTATAATAAAAAATTTATATTTATAAATAATTACATTTATTTTCTACACTTCTCACTTACAATGGTCATCAAACAGTATACAAATATAAATAAAATATTGATGCATAAATAACGGATAAAAAGTATATAATCTGGCCAGAATTGTTAAATATTATACAGTATAAATTTTTGCTAAACAATTAAATTTTAATTTATTTAAATATTAAATATGTTGATAAATTTTGTTTTATAACAATATTTAACATTTTATTATAATACTTTTTTTTTTAGAAATTACATAAATTTCTATTAATTTCCTATATTTCCTATTTTGAGATTTATATATTACATCAAAGATAGTTGTAAAATTTTAATATATTTCTTAGACCTGTGTGTAAGCTGTGTATGTATGAGTATGCGTGTGCGCGTGTGTGTGTACACTTGCATGTTTGGTTATATTATTTTTTTACCTAGCCTGATTTTGCCAGATGTAATATCGTATTATTCGATATGTATTAGACTATGATAATATCTTTATTAAGGAGCACACAAGGTAGTCACTTAATAATAAAGATAATATTTGCATGCAGTTTTATGTCACAACACTAAAGCTAAAGGTATAAACTGCTATGTATACACTGACTTAACATCACGTCACATATATTACCTACCTACTTATAATTATAAAAGAAAATTATATTACGTTATACAAAAATATTTTACTTAAAATTAAAAAAAGGAAACTGGTTAGTTATTTTGTTTGTAGAGAAATTTGTAAAAGTAAAAAAACATTTAAACACATTTTTTATCGATTATTATTGAGTTAAATATGTATATCTGTAGTATTATATAATACTATACATATATATATATATATATATACACAGGGTGTCCCAGAATTGGTGTAACATCTCTCGTAGACAGGTAAAAGGAGTAAAACTAAGTTGATAGATCCTATATCATTTTGCTAGATTCGCAATGGTTATCGAGATCTTAATTAACAAAGATCCGCGAATAAGCGTGCATCGGGCTGTCTTACGCGCGTAGGACAGCCCAGCGCGCTTCGCACGATTACATTTTAATATGTAAGGTAAATGTCCCAGTGATTAAACGTGTCCCAGTACTTAAACACTCACTCGAATTTTCATTTATATTAAACTATTTTACTGATATTTTACAATAATCACAAGTTTTATTAATATTTTTAATTGTATTATTATTAAAACATTGTAATAAAAGTTTTCTAAACAGTAGATGTGATAAAGAAAAAAATAGTTTTTGAGAGTAGTAGCAAATTTATTGCGTTTTCAACTCTTACGTTAGCGGTTTGCGTAAGACAAAGTATATTCTTCTTAAGATTATAATTAAATACACAAAAATAAACTTTGTGTTCAGCAAAGATTTTTCAAACTCAGTATAGACTATAGATTGATAAAAAACTTTGTTCTATCTTTAATTTTTAGTTATAATAATTAAATTATTGTGTTTATGTACTGGTACGAGAATCCGCCGGTGAAAAAACATAATTTGCAACAAATCAGTAAGTAGTTTTGTGTTTTCATGGTTTCATTTTATCTAAACGTGCTAAAATAATAATATTTTAACTAAAATATTTAAATATTATATGATAAAGTAGATGACTTGTTTTCATAACCTTATCAAAAGGTTATGAAACTCTAAGTAAAATCTAGTTTTGTAAAATCTTCAAAGTTTTTAGTGATTTGTAATAAATCTATAACTTTTCATGAAATAAAATGCATGAATAATTTTTTTCCTGTTTTATATTGTCGTGTTAATAATAGCGTTTAAGTACTGGGACAAGATAGTTTAAGTATTGGGACAAGTTAGAAAACCTTTTTAAGCANTGGGCCATAGCAGGTATGTTAGAATTCGATTAATTTACTTTGTTTTTCTTTATAAACCAGTTCTTTAAAGCTTTATTTAGTGAAAATATAGTCTGGTTTTTTAAATAAATACTAATACTCACCAACAAAAGTTAAATTATACGAGTATGATTTGTATATGTTAAACAGCTCTCTTAAACGTTTAAGTATTGGGACATTTACCTTATATGTTATAGTATATTAGCTCCACCCATATGTTACCACGGGTAACACCGTAAGCGCGCGAAGCGCACTAGGCTGTCTTACGCGCGTAAGACAGCCCGATGCATGCTTATTCGCTTTCCTTGTTAATTAAGATCTGGGTAACTATTGCGAATCTAGCAAAATGGTATAGGACTTATCGACTTAATTTTACTGCTTCTACCTATCTACGAGAGATGTTACACCAATTCTGGGACACCCTGTATAGTATCATATAATATATATACATATATAGTACAATAGAGACATTTATACAATTATCTCAGTAGAGGATTTCCAGGAGAGTATTATAGAACATAATGTAGCTAAATAGATGATATATATATATATATTTATTTATTTATACTTATATTTATATTTATATAACTTACATACTTTATATACACATACACACAACAAAAAAGTTTGCCTCGAATATTCGAATATCTGTTTTTTCTTTTCTTGTGCCAATTGGTGTGCTCATTAGTATAAGCGTAAAAAGGTCTATAGATAAGAACGTCCTTTGGAGAAATTAAAAAAACGAAATTCACACAGGGAAAAAATGTCGAAGAGAAGCACATATATTTATTTACGTAATTATTTGCGTATTTCAAGAATTGATTACGATCAATTCACACTTGATACAGTCAAAGTGCAACACAGGGCAGATGTTTTATATACATGAGTATAAATTCGGATTTAAAAGACAATGTAATTTTCGCGTGGTTTAGAAATAGAAGCAAGAAATACCGTATGATTTGATAAGTTTACTTCAGTTTTTCTTCTAAGCCACAAAATATGTTATTTATTGCTTGTTCTATTTTGTCAGAGCTATTGAGAGTCTATTACAGTTAAACCTCGATAATTCGAACCTCTCTAACTCGAAAACCTCTATAAGACGAAAATTTTGTTCATTCCCTTCCGCTCTGCGGAAAGGAAAAAAGAACTTCGATAAGTCGAAACCCTTACAACTCGAAAATTTTAGCTTTTCCCTTGAGATTCGAGTTATCGAGGTTCGATTGTATTTATCTTATATATATACATACATATCTCAACTGAAAAAATGTGTACATCGTATCCATTACTTCAGTAAAATCAGCACAGATTACAAATTACAGATAAGAATGTAATCCTATAACATATTTTACTGCATATATACGCGGTCGATCAAACAATATTTTTGCCCGGTACCACGAGTACTAGAACGTTACACGAATTATATAACGTGCTGCAGTAACTGCTTCGCGCATTTCTCAGTGTCATCTTGTGCGAATTGGTCACGGGGATGTTTGCTACCTTATTCACGTTTCATTGCAAGTAGCTATCTGAACTTCTGTTGGAATTTTTCAAGTTTATGGCAAGCTCGATGCTTTGGTTCAATGCTGTGAACTTGTACAAATGTCTTGTAATGTTTTAAGAAACTTTATCAAGGTTTATTTCCAACAAGTATTAGTTTCGTGTAACACTTAAAAGTTCCATTGTCATATTGTTTATTTTCAGACAGCTACTTATCAACGAATTCGATTGGATGCACTAGTGCGCACTAAGAGAGTTCTCTTTCAGAGTGTAGTAAAATACTAAAACTGAAATAAAAATATTTCAGTGTTAGTATCTACTACACATTGAAAGAAGACGCACTAAGTGCGCACTAGTGCATCCAATCGAATTCGTTGTATGTAAAGTTTATCACTCAAAAAGACGCTTGTTCAAGGAGGGAGAGAGAGATATATATAAAAGATTTTTTCTTGATTATCTTTATATAGATATTTGATGCTTTCTCGATGGATCGTATTAACATTCGAAGATGTTTTACGGGTTTGAACTGCGTTAGTGTCATTTTTATCGACGTTTCAGTTCACTTTATCAGGGTTTCAAGAGCAGCCTGATAATGAGATGCTCTTGGTTAGGTGTTCCTTTTTGTAACGCTAGATTATAGAAAAAGGGGTGTAGTAGAGAGGAAGGTAATGTGATAAAAGGAAGGGGAAACGTGTTATGGCAGGATGGATTGCTATCCAATGGATTGGTCATTTGTCCATTATCTCTATTGAGATTATTTGGATGCTTGTATATTTCCAAGGAGTCCATATATTTTCTAAAGAAGTTGCAGTTTTGTTTAATAAACTTGGGTTTGGATAAACATGATTTTGTGATCAGTTTCCAATTAGTGTTCTGCTGATGCCGATTATGAGTAGTGTTTTAGACGCACTGCTGACTGATGTTGTTTTAGTCGTGTGCTTATCATCTTACCAATTTCTCCTATGTATACTTTACCGCATAAACAAGATATTTTGTACATCCTTGGCGTGTCTACAGAGAGTTTTCACGAATAGATGTATAATTTAATTTGTTAATCAGGGATTTCAAACTTGTTTCAAGATAAAAAACACAATTTGTGAAAAAACTTGCTTCTCCAGAGAGAGATAAATGCCGGGTTAGCCCCCCTCCCTCCCACCCTGCGAACACTCCTGTGGCTGAAATGTTCACGAAATGTCAGTATAAAAATGACACTAACGCGATTCAGACCCGAAAAACATCTTCGAATATATTTATAATTGCTCTTACCGCGCGTACGCGTGCGTGCGTGCGTGCTTGTGTGTTATGTTAGAGATGAAAGTGAAATTGAGCGAACTAGTGTTGCAAAGAGATGATCAAATAAAAAGTGAGACTCAGAAAGAAAATATAACAGAAAAAACATGGCAAACACCCCCGAGGCTTTCAAATTCCCACGATGAGAAACATTGAAAAGTGAAGTTAAAAATCAAAAGCAAATTAAAAAATGACATTAAAAAAAGTAATTAATGGCAATCGCTCGAACGAGAAATATGCCGATATACAGTATTTCACTAATGTCAACGTAACTACAGTTCTATTTCCAGAGTCTCTGGAAAAAGCAATTCCAATCAGATCCATTGTACAATATTGTTGCAAGTATTGTCCGCTCATATGTTCGTGTTGTACTTGTCACTCTCACATGCGCGTTACTGTAAGTACTGAACCGAGAAAAGGACGTACGTATTACACCTACAATTTGATTATCTTTACCATATAATCAATTCAAGTACTAGATATACATATATATATGCATATCTATATCTACATATATAAGTAATTCGATATGAGAAGACGGATGATGTTATCTCAGCCCTTCTACCGGTTTTTTTTTTACACGGTGAGGCTGAGTAAAGCCGAACAATTAAATCCCCAGACCCCCGAAAAGGCCTGTAAACAGTGAATCGGTGAGTAGCGTCATGCTGATTCAGACGATGTCTTAATGTCGCTTCTTACTAATAATGCCGTTTACGGCAGGTAGGAATGAGGTTACTTTACAAATGTGTGTAAGAAAAAGTATGTCATCCTATGGAAGTATGGGTGCAGGAAATGAAGCAGTGATCTCTGTAAGTAAAGACCTTGCAAATTGCCAAGACCTTAACAATGTTCTTTCGTTTTAATATTTTTTGTGACAGTTTTATACCAAGAAACAAAAATTTTTTGGTCTTAAATGCAGTAGAATAATTTTATGTTGATAATTTGACCAAATCTAATGTATAACTTCTTACATAATCAGGAGTTTTTGTATATATTTGTACCTTTATAGTAACTTTTATAACACGTCTATAATCACCGTTTTTCTTACAAGATTTTAATTTTTGTGGAAACGAAACATATAAGTGGGTCGTTATTAAGAATAGTTTTAACAAAGTTTAATGAACTGTCTTGTTTGTGCGATATTTTGGCAATTTGCAACATCCAAATATGTGTCAAGAAGAGAAAATGAGAAAAGTGGCATGACGCAGGCAGTCGTGTGATTAGGTGGATTAGTACAACAAGCGCCAGTTCCATTAGAAAAATTTTCTTCAACCATTGGACGTGTGTACGTATTGAATTTTATCTAAAAATTCGTTTAGCAGTCAACACGTAAGACACAATTCGTGCCGTACGTAAAATAGTATTATAAACCATTATAGGCTGTAAGTTCTCTTTCGTAGAAAAAAATAAAAAAATATTATGAAACTTAAGGTGTGTGCTGATTATAGCTTCATTGCCGTCGCATTCTCGTGTCAGGCGGAGAACTGTTGCCACCCTGTAAGTTAAAACAACAAACTACTTATCTGTATAACAAACTACATTTCTACTTTAATGCGCGACGCTAGATCGAAGTGACGATCGGATCGCTTCGTTATTGTGTACTATCCTAGTTGTGAAGAAAAACATACTGACGTTTTTGCGTTATGTAAGAGGAGAGAGAGAGAGAGAAAGAGAGAGAGAGAGAGAGAGAGAGAGAGAGAGAG
>NW_018022662.1:2238-11795 GCF_002006095.1 Pseudomyrmex gracilis | reverse complement strand
GAGAGAGAGAGAGAGAGAGAGAGAGAGAGAGAGAGAGAGAGAGAGAGAGAGAGAAAACGAAAAGCGCTTTCGTCTTGTTCTACGAAGGATATAGGCGATATAAGCTCAGAATTTGTCATATAAACCTCTTTGTCTCTCCTAGATTGTCGATTCGTGCTAATTTTTAGTCGCGATACCGCGATTAAGTACGTTATATATTGTCACAAAGTATCTCTCGTAAGTGAAAAAGGTTGGGGAAGATCTGTCTCGCATATTGTATAGAATGGGTAAGATCTGCATGCACATACTTGAGCGTAATCTAATACAGATTGATTTGTAAATCGTAGCGCATGGACTTGGGAGAATGCCCCCAGATTCACGACTTGGCCCTACGGGCTGATTACGAGGCTGCTCAAAAGAAGAAAGATCATTTTTACGATATTGATGTGAGTAGTAGTGTATCACAAATAAAATCATGTATAAAATATATTCGTTAACATTTTTTTCTAACAATCAAATTCAACAATAGAGTAATATTATAGGTAATATATATATATACACAGGATGTTCCAGAATTGCCGTACAATCTCTCGCAGGCAGGTAGAAGGAGTAAAACTGAGTCGAAAAGTCCTGAACCATTTTTTTCTATTATTTATAATAAAGGAGTAATTATTGAGTAAATCAGGCCGACCTTTAGCCAGGCGCACGTCACTGAGCCACGCACCTGGTGTGTGTGAGCACTCACTGACGTACGCCTGGCTAAAGGTCTGCGCTGATTGGCCTGATTTACTCAATAATTACTCCTTTATTGTAAATAATAGAAAAAAATAGTTCAGGACTTTTTGACTCAGTTTTACTCCTACTTGCCTACGAGAGATTGTACGGCAATTCTGGAACACCCTGTACATATAGATAATATTATAGCTTCTATACAATATGATTTGTGACGATTGAAAGAGATATTATTTATTCTATTAGTTACGCGTCTACTGTTGAATTTTTAGGCTATGGAACATCTCCAAAATTTCATCGCCGATTGCGATCGTCGTACCGAGCAGGCCAAGCAGAGACTGGCAGAGACGCAGGAGGAGTTGAGCGCAGAAGTAGCAGCAAAAGCGAACAATGTCCACGTGCTCGCCGAGGAGATTGGTAAGAAACTAGCCAAAGCTGAACAACTTGGTGAGGAAGGCTTCGTGGAAGAGTCAATGAAATTAATGGGCGAGATCGACGAGCTACGTAAGAAAAAAAATGAAGCAGAGCAAGAATATAGAAACAGCATGCCAGCATCGAGTTACCAGCAACAGAAACTAAGAGTGTGTGAAGTGTGCAGCGCGTATCTTGGTATACACGACAATGACAGGCGACTGGCTGATCACTTTGGCGGTAAACTGCATTTGGGCTTTATCAAGATCCGTGAAAAGCTCACCGAGCTTCAGAAAACCGTCGATGAAAGACGCAAAGAAAAGCGCGAATCTATACTCGACAGAAGACGGGACAGAGATAGGGAAGATCGCGACAGAGATCGTGACAGAGACAGAAGATTGGGCAGAGATCGCGACCGTGATCGCGATCGAGATCGTGATCGCGATCGGGAACGTAGAGATAAAGATAGGAGAAAGTCACGGTCTCGTAGTCGCAGTCGTGGAAAAAGGTTTATAAATTTTCTACCTCTTTAAATTATGATTTCAAAAAATATATTATTTTACAGTTTTTAAATCCAAGCGAATTAAAACGTTATAACTAACAAATGAGAGAATTATTTGTTAATATATTTATTGCAAACGTAATAATCTCTTGTTGCTTTATAATTACAGGTTTGATGTATTCTGTTTCAGATCGAAACGTTCTCGAAGTAGCAGTCACAGCCGTCGATCTCGTTCTCGTCGCAGTGGGTCCAATGATCGTAAGAGATAAGAAATGAGTTATATATAATGATTATGCTCAATCAATTTTTTGGTCTCTTACATGTGCGCTTCATGCAATGTATAACACTGAATTGTGCGTACAAAACAGCGTTGGAATATCTGTAGCAAAGTATGATGCTCTGTGTAATGTAAAATTGATACTTGTCGTTTAATTAATGTTGACATGAAAATCTTTTATGCAGAATCAATGATTAAAATATGTTTTGGTTTCAAATAGATATTGATACATGCATCACACACACACGCACACACACACATATACATATGTGTTTGATAATTGCCGTCTAACCGCTCGTAGGTACACAGCACGTCAGGAATTCGAAGAGTAGGCGCGGGATCGGAGAGCAAGCGGGGCGGTTGCTCACCAACAAGCGCCGTACGAATCGTACGGCCCGCTTGCCCTCCGATCCCCGCGCCTACTTTTCGAATTCCTGACGCGCTGTGTACATAGAAGGAATTATTCTAAGACGAAGAGTTCTATACCACTTTGCAAGATTCGCAATAATTAACGAAATATTAATTAATCAAGATCCGCTAATCAGCATCCAGCGTAAGGACAGCCCAGTCTGTCGCGCCGTAGCAACGGAATGAGAGGGACTAATAGAATCAGTGATGAAAGATTTGACCGGCCAGCACCAAGAGCACCAAGGTGGTGGGAGCCACTGAGAACACGCACACGGATGGCGGTTCTCGCTTGTGTGCGTCTCCCAGTGGCTCCCACTCTTGGTGCTGGCCGGTCAAATCTTTCATCACTGAATAGAATAACATGTGCATACATAAACAGCATATAGGCTGCGTTCGGGAAGCGCGCTATCCGCGCTATTGTATTCCGTCGCTACGGCGCGACAGACTGGACTGTCCTTAGGCCTGTTCTACAATACTGTCGTAAGTTGTAAGTCGTAAAAAATTGACCAATCACAGACCAATTACAAAAGAATAATTAATTGCGATTGGTCAATGTCTTACGACTTACGGCTTATGACTGTATTGTAGAACAGGCCTTAGCCTAATATTACATTTGTCGTACGACAAAGATTTTAAGTATGTTGATTGGTTATCAGATAGAGTTTTATAAAGAACTCTATTTAATACTAAATAGACTCTATGTAATACTAGCCTTACGCTGGATGCACGTTGATTAGCGGATCTTATTAATTAATATTTCGTTAATTATTGCGAATCTTGCAAAGTGATATAAAACTTTTCGTCTTAGAGTAACCTCTTCTATCTATCTACGAGCGGTTAGACGGCAATTATGGGACACTCTCTCTCTCTTTCTCTGTGTGTATGTGTGTGTGTGTGTGTACATACAATATGTATATATATATACACACATATATATACATATCTTAATTTTTTAAATATTTTTTATTTCTGTAAATATATAAGAATAGCTTAAAAATTAAAAAAAATTCGTATAGTTGTTAAATGTTTATCATTACTTGAGCATACATAATAATGCTAATATAAATAATAAATTCCGCGTTATATTATTATTTATATTTACCATACTACATGCAGTAAATTAAATGTCTATCGCAGAACTATAAGTTTTAAATTCAAGAAATATAATATAACATCTATATACATATATTTTATATTATTATAAATTTGTTTTATATCGTCACAAGAATATATTATAATTAATTGGTTTTTCTTTGTCCATAAAAGTCAAAACATCATATATAATTTCAGCATTCATTTTTAATAGAGATTCTTTAATGCTTTTTTTTCACTTATTTTCAATGTTTTTTCTATTATTGTTTCGACAGTAAAATGATGCGTATATTGAATCTATTATATCATAAACGGCAAAAAATCGTAAATATGGGTGATCGAAAGATATTAAGAATGAATAAATTTCAGTGAAATAGTCGAAATGAGTCGTAATCTAAAATATTAATACTTCATTACGAGGGCAGTACTTTAGAGATAACATTTTATCCTTGTCGTTAACACTCGAAATACATTATATATATATGTTTAAAGTTTTTAGAAGCATATGTGTGTCTGACGGCGAGCGGCATAGAAAAGAATTTGTCTTCAAAATCCAGTTTCTATATAACGACTCAATAAAAACCCTAACAATAATCCGTAGAAAAAAGAATTGCGAAAAGTATCTCCTCAACTAGGACTTGAAACTTCAAGAAATCGTTTTAGAAATATACTTCTGAAGCTCTCGGCTCCCCTTTCATTGTCTTTGTGTAAGAATGTCAGATACAAGAAATTGCACACTAAAAGTTTCTTGCAAATTATTGCTTTAGGTTTAGTTTTTTTTTAATAAAAAGTTAATATTATGATTCTTAGAGGAACAAAACATGCCGCAAACTCAATTATAGTGGAAATACAAAAATGTGTGAAATATAGAGAAATTAAATGTGAAAGTTCAGCGTAGTACTCTTTGTTTTGTTATAGTTTAATTTTCACACTGACAAGAAATAATATCCGCTACTTCAGGAATTATTGCATACTTCTGTGACGTATCAGATATATCACAAGATTTTTGTTGCATATTTTATAAGTTTCATAATTACAAAATAATATTTTTTAGAGAAAACTAAAAAAATAAAGTCGTAGCAAGAAACTTTTAATATGTAATTTCTCGCTTCTCATGTGCAAAAAAACTCGAAAATTTAGAGATTTTAAATGCAAAAGATTTCTCTTAAATCAGCAGCTTGAGAATCATAGCTTGTAGATCGTACACGGTACGTATTCCAGAGAGATAGGACGATCTCGTCTCCACATTGTATAGTGTCATAAATTTTGTAATCTTACAGAACTTTTACACAATATACACTTTAGTAAACATACATAAAAAGAGAGCAGCTTCTGACGACCTCGATTTTGATATACATTATCAAGGCCATGGCTTTGAGTGACACTCAAAAGATTTTAGATGATGCTTACTGCTTGTTAAAAAGTTACTAACAAAAATGATATATCAATAAAATAAAATTTGTCATACATAGAACATAATTGAAAAGTCGCAAACCCAGTAGAACAGTACAATCATAGGTCTCACTTTGCTCTATAAGAAATTCCACAAACGGTCGAAATCGTGAGTTATATGAATGAACTTATGAAAATGTATGTTGATTTAGAGAAGTGTCTTGAAATCGAAGTTATTTGATCTACTGTCTAACACAGACTAAGCCGTACACGTCAGTTACTGACGAAATAAAAACAAAGATTGTATGTTGATATAATATGTTAAGTTTAAAGTTATTTGTGTCGACTTTGTATAGCTTCCTGCTTTCACGCAAAACTAGATCCACCCTACTTTTCTCTCTGCTTACGGAGCAAAGCGAGGTCTATAATTGTTCTTTTCCATATGCGTTTTTGACTTTCCACGCGAAGTGAGTGTCAACCCACACCTCCTCTGCTTAGGGAGAAAGCGAAATCTATGATTGTACTGTTCCACATAGATTTGCGACTTTTCAATTACGTTCTATGTATGATAAATTTTATTTTAGTGAATCATTTTTTGTGAATAACTTTTTAATGAACAGTGAGCATTATTTAAAACCTTTTAAAGGTCAATCAGAACCATGACCTTGATACCATGTCAAAATCAAGGTCATCAGAAACTGCTCTCTTTTTATGTATAAATAGCTACAATTTATGTCACAGTTCTAAATATTACTTGAATAGATTAATGAAAATTATTTAGCTCAAAGAGCAGCTATTGATACCTTTGTTACGTTATTTCATTATTTGTTCCTTCGTCATTTGATGCTCGTTTATTTCTAGTCGTCATTATCATCAATATGAACTGCTTCTCTTGCTACTTCAGGAATCAGAGGCAACAAAGGTGGTAAAGACGATGAGATATTCTCACCCTCAGATGATTCGCAATGTTTTGGCGATTTTGGAGATTTATCTTCTAATTGCGCTGGACACTCAAAGTGTACACAATGAAATACCTAAAAGTAATTTTTGTTCAGTAGACATACGTTTATATATGAAACAGAAATAAAGGATGAAGAATTCATAAGTAAGGACCTCATTTGCAGTATTGTGTGTTCCTACTATACGTATAAAAACAACTGGACGGCCTGGACTAAAGCGTATTGTCTGCCATGATCGACAAGGTTCTCTGGATTTATCGACGACTAATTTCCAGTTTTCTCTGTTGCCCGATACTTGTATGTAGTACGAGTATGAACGATTATCGCAATCCCAAAGTAATAGTCTACATAATAGTCAAATTCAACAGGAGCATAATCATGTTATGTTAGATTGAGACGTAATTATATCAAGTATTTGAGAAATCATACCGCATAGAATCTATCATGTACGGTTGGCCCAACTGAATCAGAATATTTCCTGAGCCTAGTTGATGGCAAGTGTATCCGCTGTCCCAATCATAATTGGTAATATCTCCATTCAATAAAGTGTGACGGAACCTTTATAGAAATTTAATTTGTTTCTATTTATGATGTAACTCTTAATGTAATTATTTTTGTTTTAATTCTTATAAAAGTTGATATAAATTACAAATATAAAAAAATTTCACGATGATTCTCTCTCTCTCTCTCTCTCTCCCCCCTCTCTCTTTTCTCTCTCTCCTCTCCTCTCCTCCTCTCCTCTCTCTCTGTGCGTGCGTGTATTAAACATGATTTTAAAGTGAATACGCGTACACATAACAACTTACCTACTGACACCTTCAATAACAGCTGCACTTTTTTCTGCAAGAGCAACATTTTGTGTAGGTACTATAATGCCTTTGCATAATTTCACTGTATGATTTGTGTAGTATGCTTCAAAACTAACAACATGGAAAACCTAAAAAATAAAGTAACAATTTTTAATAAATATTGAGATAATCGAGATTATAGAGATGCGAGTGAAAATGATACAATAAAACAAAAGAAAAATAAAATACAAATAGATTTTACACAAGTAAGAAAAAATATCTTGTTATCCATTAATAGGAAGAACTTGCCTTATTTACTGTATTATTTGTTCCTACAATACGAATATACATAATTACTTTTGGTTCAAAGTATAAATATTGCCAACTGCGACAATAATAGTCTGTATGATCGATAAGTCTGACCCAGTGATCTTGATTTATGGATCCCTTTAATAAAATGCAATAACAAGTATTCACAATTGTGTTTAAGATATTAAAAATACTTACCACATTTGCTGTCGTGCAAATATTCTTACCTCTATATAATATGAATAAGATCGGTCATCTAAATCCCATAGTAACATTTTTATGTGATTTATAATATATTCCTTTTTTAATTTGATTAAAATTCCAGTGTCGTTTTTGTCGCTTATAGTATGTCTTGTATAGCCACGTTCCAAGTCATAATTCTTAACGTCCCCATTAAGTAAAAAATTGCGCATTTCTCCCTGCAATACTTGCGCTCCAAGCTTTAGACAAGCAACGTTTTCATCAACAAGTAAACAGCCACGATGAGGAAGTTCGTGATTTTTTTTTAGCTTTTGTTCATATAATACATCCAAAAGAACACTATCTAACAATAATCCACTGTCTCGAACATCCTTTAGAATTTGCATATCCGGAATAAGAACTAATCGAATCTGTGCTGTAAAATTAAAAAATAAATTTATGTATGCAATTTTTTCAAATTATTTTCAAAAATTGATCATTGATTCAATAAATTTAAACAATATATCTTATTTGTATTTCTTGTTCAAATTACATGCGACGAATTCGATTGAATGTACTAGTGCGCACTGAGTGCGTCTTTCAATGTGTAGTAGAATATTTCAGTGTTAGTATTTTACTACACACTGAAAGAGGATGCACTCAGTGCGCACTAGTGCATCCAATCGAATTCGTTGATAGAAAATTCATTGGTCACTGTTTAGAAGTGCGCTTAATCACCTAAAACTTCTTTTGGATTGACCCTAGAGTTAGCTGTGACCCATGACCATACAGCTAAAAAGATCTCGAATTCTGGTGCATAGAAAGAATCTCTAGATAGCAATTGAATTAAAGCTTCAGGACTCATTTGCTTGAAAGTTTTACTTTGGATGACTTCAGGTGCATGCTTGTCCATATATTCAAGACAAACCTAATCATAAATTGTACACTAAATACACAATAAATAATGGTACATAAATTATAATATAATTAAGAAAGTAAAGTCAGATGTTATGATGTACTAACCTTCTTCAAAACTTCCAAATTATATAACAATGCAATATCTAAAATTGAACATATATTCTCTGTACTTAATATTTCTCTCAAATAACCTGATATAGCAGCCTCAAGGTCAACAAATCCATACAAATGTGCCAATGCCAGTATTTGTATTATTGTCTGTAAATAAATTTAGATATAAATTAGAACAATCATATATAATTTATATGTACATCTCTTAATGTTAAAAACAATACCCCTTCATTTTCCTGAGCAAGAGACATGCGACCTTTATATATATATTCAAGCAAGTTGCTGAATGCCTTTATTGAAGTAGTTTCCAATTCTATAGTATTTTCTATAGATTCTTTCATACCTCCATATAAAAGAGCGTGGAAATACTGGCTACGTGAGGCAAGAATAATTCTATGACATGGAAATTTTACACCTCGTACTATTAATGTTAAATCCGAATATTTTTCTGAAAGATATAGAGCTCCAAAATCTGCAGCAGCCTTGTGAATGTGATCTATTTCGCCAGATGACGAATTCAACAGACTGTTTGAGCTCATCTTTTATTAATCTTGTTTGTCGCACTTGTAATAAAATATACTTGCACCGAACGTCTTGATTACAGTCGCAAGTCTTAGCTATCAAGATAAATGTCACTTATGAAAGCAATTCGTCATTGTAGCCTTTTTCTACAAACATAAAAGCTTCAGAAATATAACTTTATCAATTGTTTTTTGTTAGTATAAATACACATGCACACATCGAGTACTCTTATATATTTGTTATCTTAAGAGTAATAAAATATTATTTGTTACGCGATGTTGTAATGATTTAATGGATGTAGAAAGTACACAATACAGACATCAAGCACAAAATATATTTACAATAATCTTGATTGCGTAGAAATGACAAGCATGACGAGAAACTAGAGTATGCTAAAATACTGCACGAACACGATATATCGATTCTCCAACTTAATAAAAAAAACGTAAACTTTTATATTTTCCTATTTATTTTACAAAACTTGAAAGTGAGAACTTCCGACAATTTTTCACAATCATTTGTGTCACCAGCTGTCTATTTTATCAAATTTTTTTCCAAAAGCCGAGTTACAAACTACATTCGATATGCAACAACTGACAACAACCAGCGTCATTAGGGCGGCGTCCCACTCATGGCATGGTGCAGCGTGCAGCGTTGCCACTGAACTATAATATGGAACGCGCCTTTCATTGTTCGAGCTGTCCGCGATAGAGGGCATTATAACTAGAATCTCTGTCTTTGTCTCGTCGTCGCTGATTGGTTGAATTTATACGAGTACAGTCTAAGACAAAAGAACAATGAAAAGTAAAGAATGACTGCGTTCAGCAGAAATCACATATATGTAATACCAGAGAGAAACCTGAGAGCGGCCATCCTATTGTAATTTTTTACGACGGTTTCAGCCGCTGGTTTTAGCCGTATTTTCACAAAAGTGGAACTCAAAGGCCGTTCTCTATAAAACTCAAGTCGCAGGTCTC
>NW_018022662.1:0-1583 GCF_002006095.1 Pseudomyrmex gracilis | reverse complement strand
CTTTTTCGAGAAAAAAATTTTTGTCCGGATTTAAGTGGCGGACCCTGTATAATATGCATGTGGTTAGGATACACACTTTTTGCAAATTTTGAAGAAAAATACAAACAAATACTTACCCACTTTATCCCACAAAAGCAGATATCCATTCTCCGTAACTGCTATCTTATTCTGATCTTTAATAATCAGATATCTCGCTAACTCAATTTCGATGTCAGACGACATTTTACTTCCCGCCAAACAATTACCTTCTTTTCCCTATGTAGCGAGGAAGGGAAAAATAGGCACTCTCAAAGTAGGTCAAATGTGTTTTCGAACGCAACAATCGAGAGTTCACGGAGAGTTCTCAAAGTGTTTTCGAACGATCCTCGGAAGATTAAAGGCACTCGAGGAATGTTTTCGAACGCAGTCCTGAAGCTCACCGTTACGGTGCAGACAATATAGTAGCCTCTTTCTCCAGCTGCTTTGTACGCATGCGGTGAACATTCAAGCACGCTTGCGCATTTCTCTTTCTCGCGTTCTTTCTCTCACTTTCTAATGCTTTGTCTCGCTCGCACTCACTTGGTAGATGTGCCTGCGCATAATGACGCTCGACCATCTATGCCCATATTTGGACTTCGTGCGTCTCCCTTTCTCGGGCNTCGTGCCTCTCATTGCGAAGATACGCGACTAGCAATATAGGAGTATTACATATATGAGAAATCAGCGCTTACGAGTGCAGTCCAAGGCAAAAGATAACAACGAAAAATAAAGAATGACTGCGTATTAGCAATTGCTAAGCACTGATTTCTGCTGAACAAAGTCATTCTTTACTTTTCATTGTTCTTTTGTCTTAGACTGTACTCGTATAAATTCAATCAGCGACGACGAGACAAAGACAGAGATCCTAGTTGTGATCATAGAGGTATAATATATAGACTGCGCGTTCCCTCACTCATATATATAATACTTCTATATTGCTAGTCGCGTATCTTCGCAATGAGAGGCACGAGGCCCGAGAAAGAGAGACGCACGAAGTCCAAATATGGGCATAGATAGTAGAGCGTCATTATGCGCAGGCGCGTCTACTAAGCGAGTGCGAGCAAGACAAAGCATTGGAAAGTGAGAGAACGCGAGAAAAAAAATGCCCAAGCGTGCTTGAATGTTCACCGCATGCGCACAAAGTGGACCTTGCGCGAGAGAGAGGCTACTATATTGTCTGCACCGTAACATTTGAGCTTCAGGTCGGCACCGTACTAGCAATATAGAAGTATTACATATATGCCCTACCTTTGCCATGTTAAGAAAATGTCTTCAACGTTGAGAGAGACAGCTGGTGTTGAACAGTGGCCTCATCTTTGTCTAGCGAAGTAATGGGGGATAAAGAAGTCTTCGCTGATTGATAGAATAGTAGTGGAAAAGTGGGGATAGAAAAATAGTGGGGGTGAAGAAGAGTGAAAGAGATTAAGGTAGTTATTGAGATTTTCAGTCTATTTACAATCTTATTCATATTTGGAATATACATTTTTAAGTAAGCAATCTATCATATTGTTCAATCTCAAAAAGCTCAGCCGTACCAAAAAAAAGATATAAGGCTTTGAAGTTCA